>NW_022196901.1:8370272-8375026 GCF_008632895.1 Mastomys coucha | reverse complement strand
CTATGCTCCCATATTAACATACATTAAACATTATTGCAAAAGGCACATCATCACTTCTAAATAAATTTTAAAATAATAATGAGTATAAATAAGATAACAAGAGTAAATGACTATATTTTTTTGGAAATAGCATGGAGACATGCTTTGAATTGGAGATAGAGTCATATGGAATTGTAGCTGTGTTGAACACCAGCTTTAGTATGAAGTGATAAAAACATCCAGAGTCTCTAACTTTTACCTGACTCATCTCTAACATAGGGTATATTTTTGTAGAACCATACACCTCATCACAAATTTTAGTAATGCAGCACAATGCCAGCTATAGTCTATCAAATGGTGGAGAGGGTAATTATATTCCTGTGTGAGAAGAACGCTAGTATACCTTCATAGGGGCATAAATTCAAGTATTTCTTGAGAGTGGTTGAAATAAGTTTGTGGAAAAAAAGAAAGGGAATTTTCAGTAAGAAGAAAAAAACTAACATGAAAATAATCATAGGGATGTTTAATGCAGATCATACCTGAAAAGTTTAAAATATGTTTGTCAAAAGAAACTATATTACAAACCAAAGATTGTTGGAAAATCACATTGAATAGAAAGGCTAGATGACAAGTCTTCGGAAAGCTTGAGGTTTTTTTCTAAATGGGGTAGGGAGAAGATGGAAAAAGTACACACATGGATATAGAAAATAAAGAATTGGGTGTGCTGGGCTCTCAGATAAAGAAGCTGTACCCTACACCATCCATACATGCTCAGCTTATTATATATTGTTGAAAAGGGAGGCAATGTTACTGTATAGAACTGAACACATAAGCAGGGTTACTGCATAAAAATACACAAGGAATAAGGGTTGTTATATGTTATATGGCATATGTCACATTTTACATGCTATTTGTCATATGTGGTGTTATATATATATTATATTAAGGGTTATTATATTATATATAACATATTGTATATTATAAATATTATGTCAAGTTTACCGATTCTCAGTGCAGTTTTCAAGTTGTAAAGTTTCTCTGAGGGGAGAAGGCAATAGGGACATTTTTTGCATGCACCATCAACGTTTATGCTCAGACCAAAGGAAGGCACTAACATCCCTCTGATCCTCTGCTGAGAAAGGCTTTTCCATTCCTATAGGGCTGAGGCCTGAAGTTCTTCACATGGCTGTACCCATGTCAAACAGTATACATTTCAACACATTTCACACTTCATCTTTACATCTAGGGTCATAAGTGCTTTAAAAATATTTAATCCTGCCAGGCAGTGGTGGTACACACTTTTAATCCCAGCACTTGTGAGGCAGAGGCAGGTGGATTTCTGAGTATGAGGCCTGTCTGATCTCCAGAGTGAATTCCAGGACAGTTGGGGCTACATAGAGTAACCCTGTCTCAAACAAACAAACAAACAAACAACAAACCAAAACAAAAACCAACCAACCAAACAAAAATAAATATTTAATCCTGGCCCAGGGTTGCCACCCCACATTTGACCCTTTAGTTCCCAAATAAAAGACTCACACAGACTTTATATTTCTAATAAGCCTTAAACAACATAAAAACTGGGCAGATATTACTCTTTATGTTATTAGAATACCCTTTACTACTGCTATTCTTTAGTTATTACTGTTAGCATCAGGGCATCCAAAGCCTGTGGTGTCACATGGGTGGGTCTCACAGACCTGTTGCCAGGGCAACAACCACCATATTCTCAGAATCCATTGGACTCACCTCCCACCTTTACCTGCGATCACTATGTCAGAACCCATATTATACAGGGAAAATTCCTCTGTCTGTCTCTCTTTCCCTACTCTCCTTCTGCTACTGCCGTTTCTCCCTCTCAATGAAACCTCTTACACATGGAACTGTTTGGGCCTAGTGTATGGTATGTTCGGATGCGACCTGCCTTTCTAACACATCAGTTACTATGTTTATCAGAGCTGGTCTTAACTCCAATTGGCTAGCCCTCAATCTCATGGTATCTTGACTCCTAACCCATGGCAGCTTTTCCTCCTTCCTTCTGCACTCTTCTTCCTTGTGGTTCCTCTCTGATCCCTAAACCCCACGTATGTCTCTTCTACCCAGCCATTGACTGTTGGCAACTTAATTTAATAATCAAAACTAAGTTGGGGACAGGGTCATTTAGCATCTACATGCAGACTCTCTCCTCTGGGGCAACCATTCTTGGGGGACCAAAATTAGCATTTCAATGCAAGCAGCATAGGCCACTCAGCTGTAATAATTATGCAATAACGTAATATCAATGTACTTTTATATTCATTTTTTTCCTTATCTCTTTTCCCTTAGCCATACACATCCTCATTTTCTTTCCTCCTTCCCTTTCTTACTTCCTTTATGAAATAGGATGTTACTTTGTAGGCAAGACTAACCTGTAGTGTGAACTTCCTGATGTAGCCTCTTACGAGCTGAAATTATGTCATGACTCCTATAATGATATTAGTACATTTTTGTTGTATGTAGCTTTACACTACCTACCTTTGCTCTGGGATCTGGACTGCACTACAGCCCCCACCTTGCTTCCCTTAAATCTGTGGATAAAAGACACAGACACACAGTTATTTGATTTCAACTTGCCTTCTTAGCACAATTGCTTGATGTTACTATCTCCCACCTAGAAAAGTGTGACCATAATATTTTGATCTCTGCTCCTTCTACTTGCCCAAATCTTCAGTTGGTTAACTGTATCTAATTCCTGCTAAATATCTCTGACCACCCGTCTACAGAAGTGGCCACAACCCACTGCTCCTCCTGAGATGGCAAACTCTCCTCTCCTTCCTGGTATTCCCTTTTCCTCCAGCAACCTGGAAGTCCCACTTGTGCCTTTCACCCAGCACTTGGCCCATGGCTTTCTTTACTGACAGATGAAGAACAAATTTGAGATAGAACCTTAACATCAGAATGATCCCCTACGCCATCTAACATCTCATGCTTGGAAAAAACACTCTGTACCTTCCACCTACCCTAACTTAACTATGTGTCTGTGTCTTTTATCCATGGATTCAAGGGAAACTGGAAGGGGTTTGGTAGTCAGGCTCCCTTCCAGGAGCAAAGGCTGGTAGCTGAAAGCTACATGCAACAGATGGCAAGCAAAGTGGAAAAGAAAAGAATACACTATTAATTTAAAAATTCTTGGATTGATCAGATTCGCACGTTGATATAAATCTAGGAAGAGGGAAAATTGGTTTCTCAGGGAGAGGAGAGGAGTGAAAAACATGCTGGCTCAGCACATTGGAAATTTAAACAAAAGAACATAGGGGCAGGTTTAGCTCACAG
Organism: Mastomys coucha; assembly: GCF_008632895.1. Lineage (NCBI taxonomy): Eukaryota > Metazoa > Chordata > Mammalia > Rodentia > Muridae > Mastomys > Mastomys coucha. The sequence continues at coordinate 8,371,735 of NW_022196901.1, read as the reverse complement.
GTGCTGAGACATTCTACTGTGAAAAGAGACCTTTGCTGCTCAAAGACAAAGAGCCAGACAATAAAACTACAGCTGCCTGCTTCCTACAAGCAGGATATCAACGTTTATAATTCCTTTTTTTAATTAGATATTTTCTTTATTTACATTTAACCTGTTTTCCACTTCCCTGGTTTCCCCTCCTACAAACCCTCTATCCCCCCTCCCCTCTGCCCCTGCTCAACAACTCACCCTCTCTGGCTTCCTGGACATGGCATTCCCCTACATTGGGGCATAGAGCCTTCACAGGAACAAGGGCAGCAGATGTCAGATACGCAGATAATCAAAGCCAAATCACAGAGTTGCTCGGCCCCTGCCTGTCACAGCTGACAAGATGGACTGGTCACAAAATACACACAAAAAGATTTATCCAATCGCGAGTGCCAACCTTACTTCAGAAAAACAGACAGCTGGAAATTTACCGAGGTCCTTATTTCACCTGAACTGACATGTCCCTAACCTCCATCCAGTGAGCCAACATCAGAGTCACCGTCCGTCCCATTGCAATCACAAGGGCGACAAAAATCACAAACACAACACAGAAAATTAGACAGAGAATAAGGAAAAATGGCTTAGGCAGAGCAAGTTGTACTATCGAAATGACCAGGAGAACAGACACAACTTCCTCATCTCGAGTTCTGTCCTCTAGTGGGATTCCTCCAGGCGTCCCTGAGGTTCTCTAAATTTCCACTGGGACGTCTCCCATGGTGGCAGCCAGTGACCTTCTGGCACGTCTACCATCAACTCCCTTCCTCGTCTCGAGGACACGGAGTCGCCCTCCCGTCCTGGTACACAACCGACTGTATAATATGAGCTCAGGAACTAACCTTTGCTACCTTTATTCAGGATGCGTAGACTTACAGATTGCCAACAGGCAGGCAGTTCACAGACAAATTACTAGGACTTAAATTGACAAACAGACCACAATTAAGAACTCACCTCCAAGTGGTCTTCAGAGAGTCAAGGGTGGGCATAAATCCTGGACAAGCCCCCTAATGAAAGACCCCGGAGCTTAGGAGACCCTCACTCGAGTCTTGGGATAACACAACCACCCAATAACTCACTAGAGACTGATCTTGCTGGAATCACATGAGGTTGATTCAGGCCAGATCTGGGTTCGAACTCATAGCCTGGCAGGCCAGAGGTGTTCGACCGCGAACACAAGAAGTGAGGGGTATTTAAAGGGAAAAACCACAACCCAAGGGGGTGATGGGGTGACCAAGGACACATAGCATGAGAACAATAGAAAATTCTAAAGGAACCCACTACCTAGTTGAGCCAGATCACAAGGAAGTCATTCTGCACACTCATTGTCTAGAGGAATGTGGTTTGGTCAACACTATCTTCTTAATGACTCCTAGGACTACTTAGATGACTAATATCCTGTGGTTTGGTCAATGCTATCTTTTTTTTTTTTTTTTTTTTTT
>NW_022196901.1:8358978-8370262 GCF_008632895.1 Mastomys coucha | reverse complement strand
TTCTCTGAGTAGCCCTGGCTGTCCTGGAACTCACTTTGTAGACCAGGCTAGCCTTGAACTCAAAAATCCACCTGCCTCTGCCTCCCAAGTGCTGGGATTAAAGGTGTGTGCCACCGCCCGGCCAATGCTATCTTCTTAAAGGCTGACCACTGTCCTGTTCCTTATTCTGGGCAATGTTATCTTCTTAATGGCTGACCGCTATCCTGTTCCTGGAACTGACCAGTCCACGTTCCTGGCTCATTACAGAGACTTCCTATGCCTTCTTTAAGTAAAGGTTATACAATGCATTTCCATTAACATGCTTTTTCCAAATTTCTAAATTCAGTCTTTCAAACACACACATGGTATGCACTCACTGATAAGTGGATATTAACTCAGAAGCTCGAAATACCCAAGATACAATCCACAAATCACATGAAACTCAAGAAGAAGGGAGACCAAATACTTCATACTTCAATCCTTATTAGAAGGGGGAACAAAATACCCATGGAAAAAGTTACAAAGATAAAGTGTGGAGCAGAGACTGAAGGAATGACAATCCAGAGACTCCCTGACCTGGGGACTATAGTTTGGTTTAATTGTTCTTAAAGATAGAAGAGAATACAGATTTTGGGTGAGCCATGTGTGGAATTCTTCCTGTGGTTCAGAACTAATACAAAGAGCTACTCATAAGCATGAGGAGCCCCTGTTGTGCAGAGACAAGTTGCTTGGAGGATAAAAGAGGCAGATAGTTAAATGTTGCTGGCCTCCAAAAAAGCAGATAAAGGATAAAGTAAATGAGCTTTAATTGTTTTTAGGGATACTGAAGGGAGACTGAATGAAAAAAAAAATTTAGAGAAGATTGAAAAGATCTTGCCAGGATACATTCAAACTCTTTGAATTTGGGTTCCACAGGAATTCTGTGATTGATTCCTTGTATAATAAATTAGAAGTCTAAGAATAGACTTATACAACAAGAAGGAGATAGGATGTCTAGCCATTCTTAGACAGTAGGAAGTTAGGCCTTGAGAATTTTATAGAGAGCCTGGAAATAGGTTCATATAGTAAGTAAAGATCATATAATTTAGGTCTTGATCTCATGGTTGGTGCAGGGGACAGTAGGAACACTGTCTCAATAGATAGTATTTGTTTAGATCACTTTACTTGCTTTGAATTGTTTTAATTATCAAAATGAGTATGATTTTTGAGCTTAGTGTTTATAATAAAATTCCTCTGGGAAAGAGATCAAGCTAAACATTTGATAATTTCTGCTTATTGAACCAAGAACATGATATTTTGGGAGAAAGGCTCTGCTTTTGTGATGACAGGTAAGGAGACTAGACTTTGGACCACTCCCAGTGATATGGATCATATATATCGGGGGAGACCCTCTAAAGAATTAAAACTTCAAGAGAATCAAACAGGATAGGTAAGGATTCTTTGTGCCATCCTTCATATGGAATGAATGAAGACATTATAAATAGTTATTAATAAAATGAACTCATAACAAGACAGCTGTTTTTCACATGCTCAAACAAGGAGCAGAATTTCATCTTTAACTAATTTGTGCACCCTGTACAATTCAGATGGATATCTTAATGTTACTAAAAGTTTGGTTGTTAGATTTATATATTACAAAATGCACAACTTTCATGAGATTCATCCTCAGAGATGCTGAAATGACCTGCTTGGATGTTCTGTGTCATGGATTCCACGAGGTCATCTTGCCTCATTCAAACCTTCAAATGGACATAGTCAGGACTTTAGTCAAGCCCTGAGCCTTCTAAGTATACAGAGACAGGATAACAGATGCTAAAGCTAGCTTTCTTATGTCTAAAGAAGTTTTCTAATTTACCTACCCCTTCCTACTCCTTTAAACATTTTTTTCATCACCCTTGCTCAACCAGAAGAAGTTATAGAGAGTTGTCAGCCCAATTCCCTGGTTTTGGAGCTCTGAAAATGGTTATTTCAGAAATTTTTGAAAAGTTGTCATTATAAGGGATAATTTGGGAATGGTCATAATTTTGAACAGGGAGAAAATTGGTGGAATTGATTTTGTAGACATAATTTTAATTAGTAGAATTCTTTATAATTGATACAAAATTAAAGTTATAATTTCATACACTGGTACAGAATTTATTTTGTTAGAGATTTAAGGTTTTAATTAGTATGAATTTATTATACTGATACAAAACTTGAGATTAATATTGTTATTCTTAGATAAGCATTGTGCCTATGCAATTCATTTGAGAAGTCAAAGCTTAGAACCAGTTCTAATAACTGCTATTACAAGTTATTTTCAGATGATTAAATAATTCTAGTTAAGGGCCAGAGAGCAAACTCATGGTTATGTTAGATACTGATTTAATTATAAAAGAGTTTTTTTTAAGTATATTTCATTTAGCTAAGAGTAGTCAAGATTTAACAGTTCAGATTACCTTATATATATGTAGCCTTCAAAAACATGAGAAATCCACAGAATGTGATATTTAATATTATGTAATCATTTGGAAATGAGACATATCTGCTACTGAAAGCACTCATTCTTGGTTTAAAAAAGATACTGAGCATCTTCACCTCCAGGCCAAACTGCTGTCTGGGAAAAGGACACATTATGAAGAATAGTTGAATGTTGGCTCTGTCCATACTGGGTAAGCAGTCCTTAATAATTCTCCTTTGCATAGGCCTATTAGATGATCTTACACCACAAGGCTAAAGATTTATGCTCCAAAGTATTGAGGAACTAAGGAGCTGTCCAGGGAGTCAGCTGTCCCTACAACTGTTTGAGGATCTATGTTTGCGCTTCCTATATACCCAGGTAATGTCATTCTCAGATTCCTGATGGAGTTAAAGACTTGCTTTTGTCTCATATTCAAACTCAAGTTGTTTAACATTAACAGAGAGGTTATAGAGTGGAAGACATGTTTTTCAGATGGCATTATAGGCTAAAATCTAAACATAATCTAGGGATAGTATCTAGGAATAATAACTAATTCTTTGAGTTAGGAATGATGGTAGAGTACTTTATCTAATTAACAAACATGATGTAGTTGGTTAATGTTATGTGATCATTTGACAATGTATATGATACTGTGTAATTTACATAATTGTTATGGTTCTGTTTAGTTTATGTCTGGGAGAATAATTTTTTTTTCTTTTTCTCTTTTCTTTTCTTTTTCCTTTCTTTTTTTTTTTTTTTTTTTTTTTTTTTTTTGTGACAGAAAAAGTAAGGTGTAGGAGCAACTGGCCAACTGAAGTTTGGTTGAACTGCTTTGACTCCTGACAGGTCATTTGTCCAGCTACCTGCCAGAGCCTTCTGGATTCACAAATGAAAGACACACATATGCACATTTAATTTTGATATGTCTTCAGCAGCTCAATGGTTAGCCACTTCTGAAACTCCCCACAGCAGGCAAACTCTCCCCTCCTATATTCCTGGGTTAATATGTTTAAAAATCTATATTTTATCTTTGCTTCCCTGGCTCCTTATGGGCAATCCCCTATCTTTGCTTCCCAAGCCCCTTCCAGAGGCCACTTTCCTTCTTGTACCTACATTTCAGCCATTATCCCCTCCTGTTCCTTCCTGACGTGGTCTGTCCTACTTGGCTTTTTATTGATTAATCAAAAACAAAAAAAAAAAATTGAAGGTAGGGACCTTCAGCATTTAGGCATGCATATTCCAAATTTTTGAGGCTGAAAAAAGACAAAGCATTTGAACCAATTCCAAACATTTCACCCTTTCTGTCCAAATACAAAAAGAAGGCTTATACAGTAAGTAAAAGCTTATACAGTAAGTAGACAGGAATTTAATTAAGGTTAAGTACATAAGAAAGTTATGTCAATTCAAGTTACATATAGAGAAATGGGATATATACACAGAGAGATATTAAGCTTCACAGAATGGAGGATTTAGGGAGATTAAATTTAAAAACTGCTTCAAAGAAGTTTTGAAACGTTCTTTACGGGGCAAGTACTCAGGATCTTGAGCATGGTCTACATGGGATTTTTTGGATTTCTTTGCCTTGTATGGCAACTCTAGAGCCTAGAAATAGGTGTATACAGTAAGAATAAGGGAATTTATTTAAAGTTAAATAAATAGATGGATAAATACTTTTAGGTTTTTGATCTTAAATTGTATGCCATAAGCAGGGGATAGACAGCCTAACCTATCTCAGGCCATAGAAACTTAGGCCTTGATAATTATATAAAAAGAAAGGGGACATAAATACCCACAGAGATATTAATCTCTACAGAAGAGAGGGTTTAAGTATACATAAATATATAAAGAATTGAGGATTTTGATCTCTAAAAATTAAGTCGTAAAGCAAGTGATAGGAAGCCTACCTTATCTGAGACAGCAGAAACTTAGGCCTTGATCTCACTATTAAATATTAATCATATCAGATCAAAACAGGAGATGGTAGAGAAGCACTATCTCAACAGATTTTAATATTTGTTTAATATTGTTTTAACTGCTTTGACTTCTTTTAATTATCAAAATGTATGTGGTTATGAGTTTGTTGGTTATATTAAAATTCCTCTGGGAGAAGGGCAAGCTATTAAATTAACTCTATCTATACCTTTAATGATTTCCACTTACCTGACCAATGCCATGCTATTTTGGAAGGGAGGCTTTATATTTGTGTTGACAGAAGAGAAGAAAAGGTTTTGGACACTTTCCAGAGTGACATAGATAGGATATGACAGGGAAGTCCCCCCAAATATCTTGGCTACAGAAAAGAAAATTCAAAAAAAAAAAAAAAATGGACAGGTAACTTGATCTGCTGATTCTTTCTCATCCACTCAAACAAGGAAGAAAATTTTATTCTTAACTGATCTGTGCACCATGCACGATCCATATGAATATCTTCATAGTACTAAATTACTGGTTGTGAAATTTATATATTGCAAAATGTACAGCTCTGACAAAATTCATCATCCACTAGGGATGCTGAAATTATCTGCTATTCTAGGCCCCTACCACGTAAAGCTGTTTCTAGAGAATTGCTTCGAAAAAACAGCTTCAGGAATAGCTGGCAATTCCAGATGAGCTTGCTTCATCCATCTTTTCACACAGATCCAGTCAGAACTTCAGTCAAGCCCTGTGCCTTCTAAGTGTAAGAGACTAGATAACAGATACTAAAGCTAAATTTCTTAAGTCTAACCAAATTTTCTAATTTTCTTAGCTTTCAATACGCCTTTATAGAATTTTTTTCACTCCTGTTTAGTAGGAAGAAGTTGTAGAAAGTTATCACCCCAATCCAGTGGGTTTGGATTATTTTTTTTTTTATAAATTGTAGATAGGTTGTCATTTTATGGGATAACTTGAAAATGTTCATAATTTTGAACAGGAAGGAAATAGATGGAATTGATTACTAATTTCATTCTTAAATAAAATTTTGTGTAGCCATAATCTTATATTGATAAAAAATTTTTATAATTGATATAATTTGATATTATACTTTCTTATATTGGCACAGAATCTATATTGATACAGATTTAAGGTTTCTATTGGTATAAATTTCTATATTGATACAATATTTGAGATCAGTATTGTTACTGATAGATATGCATTGTGCATATGCAACTCATTTAAGAACACAAGGCCTTCTAACAGCTGCTATTACAAACTGTTTAGGATGATTAAGTAACACAATTTAAGGGCCAGATAGTAAACTTATGGTTATATTAGATTCTGATTTAGTTATAATAAAGAGTTTTCAATATTACTTAAATAGAAATGGCTAAGAGTAATTAAGGTTTAACAGTTCAGATATACTTTACATAGACTTCAGAAACATCCAAAATTCACAGAGTGTGACATTTAATCTTATATTATTGTTAAAGATCATTTGATAAGGAGATATGTCAACTCCTGATAGCTTCCCCATTCTCCTTCAAAGAAGAATTTGAGCATCTAAACTTTCATATAGAGTTACTCCAGTTATGAGGTAGCCACTAGACAAAAATTGCCCTATTCCTCTACAGACAAAAGATACTGTACAGGAAAGGACACATAGTACAGAATAGTTGACAGTTTTGTTCTGCCAATACAGAACAAATTAGTCCTTCATAATTCCTACTTCATTTTAAGGTCTGTCAGATGGTTCTGGGACATAAGGCTAAAGTCAGATGCTACAATGTTATAATAAACTAGGGGCTGTCCAGGTAGTCAGCTGAGTCTGTAATTTGTTTAAGTTTTAGAAGTTGTGTTTTATGCTTCCTTTATATTCAGGTAATATTTAATTCATTGTCAGATTTCTGACAGGGTTGAAGACCAATTATAGTCTCATAATCATAATCAACTGAAGTCATTTAGCATTGAGAAAGCTGATATAGATGTAAAAATATGGTTTTCAGATGGTAATACAAGGTAAAATCAGAATATAATTCAGGAGTAGAATTATAAGATCTTTAGCTAGGATAGATGGTAGAGTAATTAATTGACAAATATGATAGCCTAGATATTAATTGTATATCAAACTTTATAATTTGGGTAATGTTATGGTTATGTGCTATACCCACTCATCTACACCAGTTATGTCTGCAATATCGGGGGTAAAAGCCTGATCAAGGACAAGAGGCATTATGGCCCCAAAAGGGAGCTTGTGTCTCCTGGGTATTCAGACAGTCACTGGCATCTGGTAACTCAGAGGTGTTCCAGATTAGTCTTTCCAATCACCAACATGCCCTCTTATTTAGGCATAAAGGTACCCCAAGAAACGATTTGTAAATGGCTAAGAGTGGGCATTGTTTCCTGGCCAGCACAACGTTTCCAACCTATTCTAGTTTAATACCAAGCTGTCCTTAGCTTGGAATTTCTCTCAAGGAATCTGCCTTGCCAGAGCTAGCAACAAAGGTCAAGCACATTCCTTACGGCAGTTCCACAATAGATAGTTCACTTAAGTGCATTGGCAGGAACTGTTAAATTGGAACCCTTGCCTCCAGCAGAACCAGTGAATTAGCATAGGAATACCAAATTAGCCCCAATGGGGAGGGCACCATTGCTCTTCCACCCACTTCACAACTAGATACGTGATCTTGGTTAGTAAGATCACTGACCTTGATGTGACTGTCACCTGCCTATGTGACTCTTGTCATCTTCCCTGCTTTCTATATAGCATATAAGCCTGCTTTTCACTTTGCACTGAAGGACTCACACTAGAACTCACTCTTGGGGACTTGTGCTGCACTTGCACTGGCGCTCAGACTAGAACTAGAACTTAGATGGGCTAGGACTTAGACTCATGCAGTCCATAGTCCCCCGGGTCCAGAGCACTTGGGCCCGGAGGATGCAGCATCAGTCCAGAGGAGATAGCTACTGCTTTAGACCCAGTGTGTTTTAGATGACCTCAGATGTACCTTAACTGCTGAGCTGCCAGATTTACCATCTCTCTTTTGCAATGACTGTAAAAGTCTTGTGCCATTTTTAAAAAGTACATTCAGATCCTGTATTTCATGTGTCGTCTCTGCCATCACTTCTTCACCTATGCCTCATCGACCTGACTAGGACCCTGTTTCTCCTGCAGGTTGAGGGAGGCCCAGATCGGCCTGTGGCAATTATGTTGAATTTATGTCTAAGAACAAAAAAGCCTTTCTAATTAAACAAAAAGAAAAAATGATTGGACTCAATTTCCCAAATCAAAAACAAAGACTAACAGAATGCATGTCAAAATAGGATCCATCTTTTTGCTTCATATGAGAAACACACCTCCACATCAAAGATAGACATTAACTTAGAGTAAAGGGCATAAAAAAGATTTTCTAAGCAAATAGATTCACTAAGCAAACTTTTGCAGACATTCTAATATCTAACAAAATAGACTTTCCACCAAAATTAACCAAAAGATATGGGAAAAGACTTCATATTCATCAAAGTTAAAATGTACCAAAATGACATTTCAAATTTTAAGGTGTATGACTCAAGTGCAAGGGTACCATTAGAATAAAAGAAACTTTGCTAAAGTTTAAATCACATATTGGCCTTTTCACACTGATAGTGGAAGATTTCAATAACCCACTATTATCAATGGACAGGTCACCCAGAAAAAAACTAAACAATGATATACTGGAGCTAAGAGATGGTATGAACTACAAGGACCTAGTATATATCTAAAGAACATTTTACCTACACACAAAGGAATATACCCTCTTTTCAGCACTTCAGGAAACTTTTTCCACAGTTGACCATATACTTGGTCATAAAGCAAGTCTCAACAGATATAAGAAAATTGAAATAACCCATGCATCCTAGTATATCTAGGATTAACTCTAGATTTTATCAATAATAGAAGCAAGAGAAAGCCTACAAACATGAAAAATGAATAGCCCTCTACTGGATGGCTAATGGGTAAGGATGCAAATAAAGAAAGATGTTAAAGACTTCCTAAAATTTAATAAGTATGAGTACATAATATACCCAATTTTATGAGACACAATGAAAGTAGTACTAAAAGTAAAGTTCATAGTATTGAATGCCTACATAAAAATAATTGAAAAAAATTACATACTAGCAATCTAACACCACCAATGACTGCTTTAGAAAAAAAGTTAAGAAGTTGGCATACACAAGAGGAAAAAGTAGGAAAAAATACAACTGGTGGCTGAAATCAATAAAATAGAAACAAAAAGAACAGTACAAAAATCAATGAAACAAAAAGGTGGTTGTTTGAGAAAAATCAATAGGGTAGATAAACAAACAAACAAAAAAGTCTCACATCTCCCTAAATACTGAAAAAGCCTTTGAGAAAAATACAACTCTCCTTAGTAATAAAAGTATTGGAGAAATTAGGGATACAAGGAAAGTACCTAAACATAATAAAGACAATTTATAACAAGCTGATAGTCAAAGTTAAATTAAAAGGAGAGAAACTCAACTACAGTTCAACTATAATCAGGAACCAAACAAGACTGCCTATTTTCTCCCAATCTCTTCAGTATAGTACTTCAAGTCCTAGTGAGATTAGTAAAACAAATAAAGGATATCAAAAAGATTCAAATTGGAAAGGAAGAAGTCAAAGTATCATGATTTGCAGATGATATGATAGTATAAAGGTGTGACCACAACAATTCTGTCATGGTAATCCTACTGCTAAAAATTATTCACTGAATTGACTGAATACAAGATTAACTCAAAAACCCAGTAGCCCTTCTATATAAAAATGAAAAGTGGACTCCAAAAAAATTAGGAAAACAATAGACACATAATATAAAATAACTCAGGGTAAAACTAGTCAAGTAACTGAAAGACTAATGTCCTAATTGTTTTAAATGTTTGAATAAAAAAATTGAAGAAGGTGTCAGAAGGTAGAAAGATCTCTCATGTTCATGGATCATGGGATTAACATAGTAAAAATGGCAATTATACCAAAATTATCTACAGATTCAATACAATCCCCAGTAAAGTTCCAAAACAATTCTTTGCAAATCTTCAAAGAACATTTTGCAATTTAATATGGAAAAAAAGGATAGCTGAAACAATCCTGAATAAGAGAGCTTCCACAGGTATCACCATCTCTGATTTTAAGTTCTATTAAAGAGCTATAGTAATATAAATTGCATGGTATTGACATAAAAACAGATACAGATATAATGATCAATAGAATCAAATAGAACACCTAGATATAAATACACACACCTATGGCTATGTGATTTTTGATAAAGAAGCCTCAAACACACAATGAAAAAAGGAAGCACCTTCAACAAATAGCATTGTCTATCTTGATGTTGGTATGTAGAAAAACACAAATACATCCACATCTATCACACACCAGAAAACTAAATTGCAAGTGAATTAAAACCTCAACATAAAACCAGATACATTAAACCTAATAGAAGAGTATATGGGATATAGCCTCAAGCACATTGGCACAGTAAACAACTCTCTAAACAGAACACCAGTAGCACAGGCACTAAGAGCAACAATAAATGGGGATTTATACAATTGAAAAGCTTATATACACCAAAGGACACAGTTAATAGAGCAAAGTGGTAGTCTACACAATGGGAGAAAGTTTCCACCAGCTCTACATTTGATAGAGGGATAATTATGAAAATATATAAAGAACTTAAGAAATTAGACATCAAAAAATAAAGAATCTAATAAAAAATTGGGTACAGATCTAAGCAGAGAATTCTCAATATAGGAATCTCAGATGTCTGAGAAACCCTTAAAGAAGTGTTCAACAACCTTAGCCATCAGGGGAGTACAAATCAAAACTACATTCAGACTACATCTTACACTTGTCAGAAGGCTAAATATGTAACACAAGTGACAATTCATCGCTGGCAAGAGTATGGAGCATGAGAAATCTTCATTACTGCTAGTGCAAGTGTAAATTTGTACAGCTACTATAGAAGTCAGTATGGAGGGTTCTCAGAAAATTGGAAATTGACCTATATCACCAACCGGCTATACTACTCTTGGGCATATATCCAAAAGACACTCTATTCTACAACAAGTGCACTTGATCACCCACATTCATAACAAGTTTATTCAGAAACTAGAGAGAGCTCTGAAGATACTAGTTAATATGTAGCAGAGGATGGCCAAGTCAGTCATCAATGGGAGGAGAAGCCCTTGGTCCTTTGGAGGTTCTATGCCCCAAGGTAGGGGAATGCCAGGGCCAAGAAGCAGGAGAGGGTAGGTTGATGAGCAAGGGGGAAGGTAGAGGGAACAGGGTTGTTTTTTTTCCCCCAGAGGGGAAACTGAGAAAGGAGATATCATTTGAAATGTAAATGAAGAAAATATCTAATTAAAAAAAAGAAAAAAAGTAAAAAAGAAACTAGAGGGAGCCCATGCTCGACACTACCTGGATAGCCAGAACCTGGAAACTTGATGGCCCAGAGACCTGTTGTTAGAAAAAATATAACTGCCCCAAACCCAAACCCAAATCCACACCAAAACCAACCACTAAACAAATAAATAAATCAGAAGATAATGAATTAGTCCTATGATATTCTATTGTACTCACAGATAAGTGCTTACCCAATTGTTAACAGAGAGGCTTCCTCTAGCAGCTAATGATAGCACATGCAGAGATTCCCAGCCAAATAACTCGAGTTTGGGAAACCCTAGAGAAGAGGAAGAACTATGGATTAAGGATCCAACTGGTTGAGGATGCAAGGAGAACTTGGCCCACGGAATCAACTAAGCAGGACTTATAAGGGCTCACAGAGTGACAAGCATGGATCTTCAGTGTGGTGGCCCTGCTGTGTTCATGGAAGAACTCCTACCGACACCAGATATGACAAATCGACTCAACTCGCTGGGGGTTTGGAGCCTATGTAAATGAATCGGGACCAG
>NW_022196901.1:8344758-8348823 GCF_008632895.1 Mastomys coucha | reverse complement strand
CAGGTCCCCAAATTCCCGGTTCGTGGAACCCACGCAAGTAGGAACGCTGCGGGCCGGCCTCCTACACTTCAGCATATATAGTGCAGTTGTTTTTAGCGTGGGAGTTTTTGTGGAACCCTAAGAGTGGGGCAAGGATATATCCAACTATTTACCTGCTCTTGGGAATCTTTTCCTCCTACTTGTTTGCCTTATTCAGACTCGATATTAGGCTTTTGCCTAGAGTTATTACATATTAATATGCTGTCTTCAGTTGATATCCCTGGAATGCCTGTTCTTTCATCAAGGGAAATGGAGGAGCAGTGGATCTGGCAGAGAGTTGAGAGGGTGGGAGGAGGGAAGGCAGGCAAGACTGTAGTCTGGATGTATTGTATGAGAAAGAGAAAGAATAATAGCAAAAGAATAAAATGGTAAACATATGATGACTACAAATATGATCAGTTATATTTAAATGAAACAATATATTCATATTAATCAGTCTCAGAAATACATCATTAAGTAAATGAAGATGTATAAAACAAGGCATTTATTATTCTTCCCTTTATGGTAAATATTTGCAAATGTATAAAATCTCTGCTTTTAAATATCAGAATAATAGCAACCTTTAGGGAATTGTGTTGAGTAAGAGTCCAGTGTGACTATGAACTAGGATAATATTCATTTTTTTAGAAAGATATGTTCTTGTAATATTCATATTTCCCAAGAAGTGAAAACTCACTACACATTTGTTTATATTTTTCAAATATTATTTATGAAAAGTTGGAAAAAGTTTTGAAAGTCCCAAAGAAAGTGTTCTGCTACTTATCTAGTTTGATGTTTTAAATTATAAATGTTACCTAGAAATTAAAAAAATATATAAGGAGGAGTTGATGGAGATGGGGGGAGCAGATTTGATGATGGGTACTTAGGAACTGTTTTGATGATTTGTGCATTACATCGTCTTGAGAAATGCTCAGTCTATGACAACTTCCTTGGTTCATCTGGGGAACAGCTGTTCATAGTTGTGTTCTTTATAAATTCCAAATATTTTTTGACTCTTACACTCTTGGGAGAAACTGTGACGGAAGCTGCATGGGATAACATATTTGCTTTAGCAGTGACAATCAGTGGCAGGCAGAGTGGGATGTGGGAGACAGGCAGGGCCTTCTGGCAGTAACAGCTGCTAAGCAGAGGCAGCACCATGAGGTCAGACTTTATGAGAAAATGTTAACACATTAAGTTCCAACTTCATTGAGGTATTAGGAGTCTCTCAGCCATGAAAGATATGGAACTGACTTCCTAGAGCTGTCCAATAAAAGCATGCTAAATAGCCATGTGATATTTATTAGAGAATTTTGGGTTTGGGGCTTGTTCTTTTTTCTTACATGAAATATTTTACAAGATTGTGCAATTGTGCTTTGGTTCTATATGTTTATATGCTTTTAGTAAACCTTAAATTTATTGTAAGGAACTTACACGTGTAGTAATGAAAAAGGCCTCCAAAAACCTCTCAAAGAGTTACAGCTTCTGACAAAGAACAAGACTACTGTGCCGCATTCTCGGGTTTCACACAACCCCCTCCCTGTATGTGTGTTTATATATATGTATGTACATGTGTATGTATGTATATATATTGTCTAAATAATAGGACCACACAGGCATGCATCAATTTTAGGATTTTTAAATGGATTGTCCAACTTGCTAATGGAACTTTTAAAAACTTATGCCTAGACAAAATGAACAGAGTTTGTCTTTCTAATTGTGAATTTGGAAGTTCATTTTAGCTGTAAATAACACCCCCAACAAAAATATGACTGATGACTACATGACACTGTTCCAAATTAAATATAAAGTCTTAGAAACAAAATGGAAAAAGCAACACAACATTTCACAGCTCTGTGATTAAGATTTCAGTAGGTATGATATATACACGCATTCTTAGGCACCTTGAACTGAGGCTTATGAATGTAAAATAAATGCAAAAAACATGCAGCTAAAGTTGAAAGCTGTCCTTGAACTCAGCCGGTATGCCTAAGAGAACACTTAGTAATAGCTTTCCTTTTGCCTGATTCCTTTCATCTTTATATTAAAGTTCCATGGTTATTTTTTCCATGCTCTTCTAAAACAAGTATGTTAAACTAAATGGTGCTATTGATTGATATAACACAGTAATGGGGAGTGAGAATTGTGTAACGCAAATCCCTAGTACTACACAAACAAAAATTCAATTTTTGATTTACTGTTCCACTATTTTCATATTACTGTCAGAACTTTTAAGTGAAAAAGAAATAGCTAAGTGTTAAGCTTCTAATTAAGTTCATGGCTTAATGTGTACATCAGCAAACTTTAGAATAAAACTCATTTTTTCTTACAATACAGATGGTCAGTGTACAAATCCAAGCAAAAATTTGCTAGACCTAAGGAAATCAGAACACACACACACACACACATACACACACACCTCAAATCAACAAACAACAAAAAACCAAAATATTCATGGAACCTATCAGAAAGAAAAAATTATTTTCTCTTTTCATTATGCTTTAACCAATCTTAGGGAGCAGAGAACACACACACACACACACACACACACATACAGAGAGAGAGAGAGAGAGAGAGAGAGAGAGAGAGAGAGAGAGAGGGGAGGAGAGACAGAGACAGAGAGACAAAGAGACA
Organism: Mastomys coucha; assembly: GCF_008632895.1. Lineage (NCBI taxonomy): Eukaryota > Metazoa > Chordata > Mammalia > Rodentia > Muridae > Mastomys > Mastomys coucha. Next base: position 8,346,171 of record NW_022196901.1, on the reverse strand, counting down.
GAGAGAGAGGGGAGAGAGAGAATCTCCCAATACTAAGTCTGCCCATGTAGGTCTAAATGAACATAAACACTAATATAGTAACCATGCATTGAATCTTCTGTCTTGACTTGATGTTCCTGGAGGGCCTATAACACTAACTTTTAACTACTGTTAGTGTGTTTTTTGTGTTGGACTACTTTCTGAGGAGCTGAAATTAGACCCACCCTGGGATTCAGTCCACAAACTTGAGCCTACTTCAGAGCCTGGGTGGCATCTTTGACCACAGGCACTGAGGAGATATACAAGGACAATCATCCAGACCTCTCAGCATCAATTTTAGGTCCCAAAGTCTCTCCCTCCAGACAACACCTATTGGTACATACTCCAGGCAGTTTAAGAGCCAGGCCTGTACCAGCAGATGGATTCAAAAGACACATCCAGAGAGATCCAGGTACCAGGAATTCAAGCATACTAAATCTCCTTCCTATCCTCTGAGACAAGGCTCCAGTCAATACTGTGTGGGTCAAAAATGCAGGCTCATGCTGATGGCGGTAGCTCCTACAGTTCTCTAATACAGGAAAGCTATTGTAGACTCAGGTTGTGCACTTCCTGAAGATGTCTATAGGTCCTCAAGAGAGGCTACATATGCCGATATGAAACTCATACAGTCCTGTAAAGCCTGTTAAACTAAAGACATCAATGAAGAACCCCATTAGCTTTCTTGCATAACTTTTTGCCCATGATGCTGCCTTTCTACCAGCTCCAACTGCAAGCACTACAGGTTCTACGGGATTACCAGATCCCTTCCCTTCAATGCCATCTGCACTTATCCAGTGTTCATCATCATCTTGCCGACTTGGTTGACTGTGTTACTATGTGTCCACTAAGGCTATGTGTCCAATGTGTCTACTAAAGGAAATGCCAGGCCCTACCCACGTTGAAGAAGACTCTAGCTACATTATCCAGGCTCATACTTCCATGAAGAAGAGGTAGATCCCCACCATGACTGTGGAGAAATTAAAGAAGACATTTTCTCCTCACTGCTAGCCTCTCCCTAATTCAGATATGAATTATTTTACTGATGGGATCCAAAGCCTAATAGATAGGTAATACCCCCTCACATAGAGAGACTCAAAGCTGCAATATATTGAGAAAAAGGACTGCTTACCTCAGGGGACAAAAAGAAAAACAATAATTAAATACATAAAAAATTAAAATAGAGACCAAACCCTACAGCTCCTAAAAGTTCCCTGGTATCTCCAGGTAGTGGCAGGGCTGCACTGCAAGGCTCATGGAAAGAGCCAAGGACAGGTCCATGAAGACAGAGCCCCACAGAACCAACTCATTTCCACTGAGAAGGTAGGTTTGTTCTATGCTCCTGCAGCTCCCAGACAGGTCCATGAAGACAGAGCTCCACAGAACCACCTCATTTCC
>NW_022196901.1:8336572-8344664 GCF_008632895.1 Mastomys coucha | reverse complement strand
CCACAGAACCACCTCATTTCCACTGAGAAGTATGTATGTTCTATGCTCCTGCAGCTCCCAGACAGGTCAATGAAGACAGAGCCCCACAGAACCACCTCATTTCCACTGAGAAGGTATGTTTGTTCTATGCTCCTGCAGCTCCTAGAGCTCCCTCATATAAACCAGAAACAAGAAAAAAGAATTGAAGAGAAGACAGTAGATGAAGGGGATACTAAAAGTCAAAAAGGCCAGCTAATCACCACAGTTATGAAAATAACAATTCAAGAAATGACAGCTCACAGCCTAGTACTGCAAGTTCACAAAGCAATCCGCATGTGGAAAGAAATGCCCTTCAATAATTGTTACTAAAATATTTTGCAGTCCCGAGGTGGCCAACATTCACCCAACAAGCTAGTAAACTTTGTCTACAGTGTGCTTAGCATAATTTCAAGCAGGAACCTGAGACTTCATGCTGACATCAAACAGGAGCTCTGCCTATTAGACCATCTAGAAGTGAAGTTGCAACCAATCCAGCAGAGAGGGCTTGCTAAAGATGACCTGTCCTTTTCAGTCTGGGTAGAAGCTTTTCCTACCCACATAGAAGATTAACTTGGAATTTTCACATATGGAATTACACCTAATCTTCAGGTTCAATTTTAAAAATAAATAGAACTTTTAAAATGGCACTGTCTATGCATTGCCAAGAAACGGCCCTCTCTTAGCCAGAAAGTCTAGTACTTGTACTGCTAGTTGCACAGACAGTGTGATCATCATATTTGGTTGTCCACCTCTGCTGCTCCCAAAAGAACGAGGAGACCTCCAAGACTATGGACACACTTGTCTTCAGTAGTTCCTGAAATATTTGGCTGATGTTCAGCAGAAAATTGTCCAATAGTCAGTATGCCCACACCTCTTAACCATTTCAGGTATTAAGCCTTGGAATGTTGTGCCACCTAAAGGCTACTGAGGTGCTGAGCCAGGAATGGAGCTCAAGGGCCAATCCCAACCAGCCTCAAAAATTGACTAACCCAAAAGACTAAGAATAGAGATGATGTCTCATCTCCTTATGTGATTCAGGCCTCATGCAGCATCTCTGAATTGCTTCAATAGAGTGGTTCTACAGAATCTTCTTTAGATGTTCTATGTGGAAATAAGCTGGCCACCCATCATAGTGCAGGTCTTTACTGGGGTTCCCAGATCTCCTGGGGGAAGGACCTGCTGGAGACCTCCAATTTGGACTTTCCCTCACTGTGGGGCTCCACATCAGCTCCCATCCTCTGCTGATGGAAGCCTGATGACTACCCAATAGTCACCCAGAATGACACTGAATTACGAGTATAACAGAATCTTTTAGGAATTATTTCATTGAATTTTTTTTCCTTTTGTGGCCAATTGTGTTTGGTTCTATCCTAAGTCTCTGAGCTATCCAGTCTCTTGTTCCTAGCTATCCATGAAGTAAAAGGCAATTTAAACTAGATGCTGTTTGGCCACCCCAACAAGTACTATGCCACCATTGCCATAGCATATTTTGCACACTGGACAGACAGATTTTATGGCTGGGTTGGTGTCCATTTTTCTATTTCCAAAGCTTACAGATTACCTTCTTGCACCAAAAAAACTAGAATGTAGGGGTAAATGTTCCAGGTAGGCAACATCTTACCTTCTATAATGTTCAATGAGCAGTGTGGATGGTTTCCTTAGTAATGGGACTCCACTGTCAGTTTTAAGATACTAAGCAACTTGGGTGCCAGGGACCAAGGCCTGAATCCTCTAAAAATGTCAAGGCCTCATTATGATATATTTTGTATTGTATATTGGATTTTTCAAAGGGGTACTGAGAAACTGATGCTAACAGTGGGATCCAGGTGACCATAATTTTGAAGGAAAAAAGAGTCAATTATCTCCATCAATACATTACAAATATTCACACACACAGAGTTCAGAACCCAATGAAGGTATACTTGGCTTTGTTTTAATACTGCAGCTTGGGTTGCATGTGCCTCTCTTCTGAATTCCTCCCCTCAAGAATATAAAATCAAGATTTCCTTTTTTAAAATTTTTTTATTTTTATTTTTTATTAGATATTTTCTTTATTTACATGTCAAATGATATCTCCTTTCCTGGTTTCCCCTCTGAAAAATGAAATGAAATAAAATAAAATAAAATAAAATAAAAACCTGTTCCCTCCCCCCTCTCCCTGCTCACCAACCCACCCTCTCCCACTTCCCGGCCCTGGCATTCTCCTACACTGAGGCATAGAACCTTCACAGGGCCAAGGGCCTCTCCTCCCACTGATGACCAACTAGGCCATTATTCTCTGAGAATAACAAGGAAAAAGAAACAGTTTCAATTTCCTATTGGTGGTAAACAGCTCAAGTAAAAGGAATATGTAGAAATAGGAAGTGCCTCAACACTACTCATCTCCTGGGGTCTGATAAACAGAGGCATTCGGGAGTACTCTGTAAGTTTCCATTGTAAAAACTAGTTTGTCAGTTATTACAAACATGTGTAACATGTTTAAAGGTTGGTTAACAAACTTTCTAAAGAACGAAATTTTTGCTCTCAATCAAATATATTTTACTTGAAACTATCTACAAATATAATACCCTTATTTAAAGGATGAAAACCTGCAATTTCATAAATTTCTATTCCAATATGTTTTTACTCTATGCTGATGTTATATAGTTAGAATTAAAGTTCTAAAACTATATAGTATAAAATAATATGTGTCAAATCATGCTGGTTTAGAGAGCTGCATTTTTATTTATGCAATATCATTTACATTTCCAAGTTTTGTGTTTCTCAAGGGAGCTAAATTATATCCTTAAGGAAATATGCTACTCACTAGCAAACCAGACTCCATTTTTAATTCATAAAAGTAAAATTTGGATTAAATTTTCATTGTGTTCACATTTAAATTGTATTGACTTAATTGTACCACTTTTTCTTTTCCAGTATTCAATACTCATTTTAGCATTCACAGATGAATGAATACAGATATTTAAGGCCTCGCTTTAGTAACCTAGATAATACTGTATCTTATTTAAGCTATATTTTCAGAATAGGGCTGTCTTTCCTGAGTTCTAATGACAGTAATTTCACTTTTCGTTATCTATAAATTCTGCACTTACCGTTTGAATCAGAAATGACAATGTGAGTATTTTGGGTGTTGCACACTTAAAGCTGCCTCACTCCTCGGAGTAACAGAAAAAGAATGCGGCAAGGATGTGAGGCACAATTTCTCAGAGACTCCAACACTCTGCTTGAATTCAATGATCTAGAAAGTTGCCTTTGCTTTCAACTTGACTCTAATAAGCCACAAGGCTTCTCGTCCACTGAAAAGTACCAACTGAAATATAAATAAAGCCACAGGTATCACATGTATAATGATAGCCCCAACAGCTATAGATGTTTGGAGTAAGATATAGACCAAAATTAAGTTAAGGGGATCAAAGGAGGGAGGGGGAGAGGGAGGTCTTCCTTCATTAATTTTAAAAAAATTTATATCATTGCTGATACATATGTATTGATTATATATAGATATAGAGACAAAGATAGAGATATCATTTAAATATGTTAGTCAAAAAAGAATCCCTTGTTATATGTTCTCATTTTTGAAATTATAGATAAGACCAACAGAAGACATATAGATGATCCAACAGAAAGTCCCACTGACAACTGGGATATATTTGAAAATATAAATTACCTAATTAAAAAATGATCTACTATTGAGAAACAAATTTTTACATCAAAGTGTACTTACTTTTAAATTAAATCATATCTTAAAGAGTATCAAATGGCAAAAATCAAAGAAATAATTAGAAGTAACCCTCCCCTGAGGTAGATGCTATCAGTCTTTAAGTGTAGAATTCCACATGTTGACCTTTAACAATATCTAGCATATGTATAGCATCAGGAGACCTGAGCAACAAAAGTCCATGCAACTGAGGCAAGAGTTCAATTATGGCAAGAGAGGATTGATTTTTAAAGGAACTTCAGAGGCTAGAAAGTTAGGTCCTATTTGTTGTTTCAATTTTTAAAGCATTTTAATCTATTATTCACTATAAGGAAGACTAAAAAGTGCCCATTTTTAATTCTTCATGCCAGAGAGGAAATGGTAATTAACTATCTTGAAAACTGTTCAAATGTGAGAAATAAGCCCCAAATAAAAACTTCATTGTGGCCAACATGGCTATAAATTACTAACTTGAATTGAAACATCAAAAACTGATATCCGCAAGATCAGTTTTGCCTTTGTATAAATTCATGTATTTCCTCTAGAAATAGTAAAAGAATAATGTCAATATTTCTCCACACAAACTTAGCTTTTAATGGATTTTTGGATAATGATCATAAATAATAAATCATTCTGCTAAGACTAACCACAAGAATATGCCTTCTCATTTGGAGACCAGTGCACTTTGGGTATGCTCACTGGTTTCCACTGTGAAAACAAACATGACAGTGACAGTCTTATATGCCCTATTAAATCTTTGCCTCTTAAGAAGTCTCAAAATAGATCAGGAGTCAAGCCAACATAATCTCTGCAAGCTTACAGAAATTAGATATGCTTGACTTAAAGACAACTCTGATAATTGGCAAAGAAATTCCAGCATAGATAAAATCAGGTCTCAATAAGCCAGTGACAGCTTATTTTGGGTTGACTCATGTTCCTTAATTTCATCACTCTTCACTGGGCATGTTGAAGATATACCCTTGGTACTTTACAACATAATAATGAAAGAGAGACCTTGCAGGCATGATTAAGTTAAAATAGGGTCATTAGAGTTGACCCAAATCCAATATAACTGATGTGCACGTAAGAGAAAATTTCAGCCCTGACATAAGCATAAGGAAGAAACTATGAAGACAGAGAGAAGGCCAGCATTTATAAGTCAGGCAGAAAGGCCTTGGCATGGATATTGCTCTTCTTATCTTCCACTAGGATCCAACCTTGCTGACCCAATTCTCTCCTAGAATCTCAGCTTACTTTTTAATGGAACAAAGCAGTCAACAACTCAGCATACACAGGGTTCATTTCTTTTACCTTTTATTCTATCTTGTTATTGTAGAGACAGACATTAATTATCTGCCTTCACTGAAGTTTTCACTCAATTGGCTTGTCCCATGGTGTTGCAACATGAACTTCCAGAAAAAAATACCATAAACTGGGTGGTTTCAATGCTTAAGGCATATGTTTTCACATGTGATGGGTCCATGGTTCCAGCAACATATGTAGCAGAGGATGGCCTTATCTGGTGTCAATGGGAGGGTAGGCCTTTTGTCCTGTGGAGGCTTGATGTCCCTTGTAGGGTGCTGGTGCAGCAGTGGGTGGTTGGGTGGAGGAGCACCCTCTTAGAAAATAAGGAGAGGGGGGAAGGGTTGGGGAGTTTGTGGAGGGGAGACTGGGGAGAGGGACAATATTTCAAAAGTAAATAAATAAATAATCAATAAAAAATAAGTAAAGAAAAAAGAATCATTGTTTTGAGGTTTGGGAGGATAATGTCCACAATTCAGTCAGTGGGCTATGCTGCGAATGAAGAGGGCAAGGAGGTAAATCCATTTCTCCAGTGCCAAGATGTGACTTCTCAATAGCATTCGTGACTTTCAGATTTTCATCTCTTGATTCTTTTATTTGCTCAGTTATTCCATATATCTTATAGACAAAGAAAATGCTATTTATTAAGAACTACTAAGGCTCCAGAACAGTTATAGGTTTGATTGGTAGGATAAGGACTGAGGTCTGATCTCATGATGGAAGATTGTGTGATGATCATGAAATCTGTTTTGTTGCATTTTTTCAAGCTGCCAGAACCAATATTTTTTCTACCTTGTCCATTTCCCTGAGATATTGCCCAGCTCCCTGAAATACTGAAAGTCTTGATAAACATCAGATTTTGGGATATCACCCTGATTAACTATGCCCTAAAGTTGTTTGGCTTCCAGGAATTTCCTTTGATGTCTATTATACCAGGAACAGATGAATAAACCACATTTGGAATTGTTAAACTATTCCTCAAAATATTTTTAAAATTTTTAAAAACCAAAATCCATTCTCATAAACACTTTTTCCATTAAGGCAGTGTGTGTTCTAAAGAAAACTTTTCCCATATGGTTCTGATTCATTTACACTTAACTCATCAAAAGTTGTTTAGGAAAAAAAAATATTTGATTGCCTAAGAAATTGTTTTGATCTCTCAAAAAAAGAATTCATTAACCAAGATAAACAAAATACAAAATGGACACTTAGTGTCTAAATTCTACTGTTCTGAGTTTTAACGTTCAAGCCTCAAGCATCCTCATTTCCATTTCTAAGCCAATTATTACCCTATTTATAAATGCCCACTGTTCTCTACATAAATATAAGACTGCAAACTTCCTCACACATTTCTGGTATAATATCTCCATAACAAAAATACAATCCAATTAAAATGCAAGATAAGAGACACTACTAATACCAGATAAACCCATTGTGAAGGCAAGTGCCTAAGAATAATATAATAAAAATATCGATAGCACTGAGATCTATGGAGATTTGTGATGAAAGTGCTAATTTAATCTAATCTACCCATTAGATAGGACACTGAGCTAAGGGTTTCTGTTGGTCAAAGGGTTGTGGCTTTAAGGAATTTACTTGACTTACATAAATAGCTTTATAATATGAATAATGGTAAATAAAATTTGTTTTTTGCCAATAATTTAAAAAGGTATTCAAAACTATAATATTATGTCCAGAAGACATTATACTTTGGAGCCCTGGTCATACTGGAACTAATTCTGTTGACCAGGCTGGCCTGAAAGTGACAGAGAAATGTGTTCCTCTGCCCTCAAAGGCTGGGATTAAAATTGTGTGCCAGACCACTGCTGACCAGCTAGAAGTAATTATACTTTTAACTCATTTTGGGAGTTTGATATATTTTGCTCAAAGAATGCACATTTCAGCTTTGCTACATGATGACTATCAGAGATGCATATTAGAAATCTTGTGATATTTCATGGAGGCTCAAGTGGAATGAATTGTTTATAAGTGTATTAACATTTAATCCTAATTAAATTTATGAAAATAAAATTTCAGGCACTTACGGATATTTGAATCCTATCAATTGTTTATAAAAGTTATACTTTGCTGGGCAGTGGTGGCGCACACCTTTAATCCCAACACTTGGGAGGCAGAGGCAGGTGGATTTCTGAGTTCGAGGCCAGCCTGGTCTACAGAGTGAGTTCCAGGACAGCCAGGGCTATACAGAGAAACCCTTTCTCGAAAAACCAAAAAAAAAAAAAAAAGTTATACTTTAATAGGAAAAAGTATATAATATTCAGATGATGAATGTAGAATAGCCTAAATCACAACTATTTATCCCCAACCCTTAAATTATTTTATTTTGTCATTGATACACACACACACACACACACACACACGTACATACACATATAAAATATTACATATTCTTAAGTACATATATGCAACCTACTCCATCTCTTGGTTGTTATTGCTATGTATATCATATAATTTCTTTATATCCAGGGTATCAAACATTGTATATCTTCATATTATTTTGCCAAGAGAACAAATATATCTAGAGATATGAGGTAGATATTAATAAATGAAAAGTGTCTTTTTGCTGAATATGGATCACTAATCTTCAGTAAAATAACTATAAATAAAATTTGCCTTTGAACAAACTTCAACATAAAATTACAGAAAATAGTACTTATGATATCTGTAAACAATTGGGTAATTTTATATACATTTTTAAACCTTCACAATTTTCCTTTAGAAATATTTTCCTGTTCTTTTAATGTGGGAGGGTAGAGAATCAGAGAGAATTTATAACTTTCAAAATTGTTAAGATACTGTGCCTACACTGGATCACCTCATTTGTTCTGACTAAATGTTTTTCAGTTGTATGTTCTTTTCTTTTTATCAAATCTTTTAAAATAAGTGGAAGGAAATTTTGCTACTGCAAATTGATGAAATATAAGCTCATAGGTAAAATTAGGCAACACAAATATCTTTGAACATTTTTATTCATCAATTATCTAATTACAGATTTACCTATTAATATGCAAACTTAACAAAATGAAATCATAGTGAAGATTCGCCATTTTTTTC
>NW_022196901.1:8318154-8336562 GCF_008632895.1 Mastomys coucha | reverse complement strand
CAAAGAAAGGTTTTATGTTTGAAATGACAGAAAAATATCAAGAGAGGAATGTTTCATGATGTGAAAATTAATTTCAAAGTTAAATTTTCAGCAGACATTTTGATAAGACCTCACAGGTAGGCTTCTCTTATGTTTATAGGAGATGGAATTTCACACTAAGTCCCTTGTTCATCTGCTTCTTACAGACTTTCTGCCCTTCTTTACTCGATGATCCCTGAGTCATGGATTCAAGAATTGAGTTATGGTGGAATTGATTGTGGATGGGCTCCTCATGGACACTTATTCTCTGCATGATGGTAATTTGTGGATTATAGTGATTGTCTCCTTCTGTTGCAAGAAGACATTGCTTTGATGACAAGTAATACCTGTGGAAATAAGGACAAATGTATACAATGTAGATCTGGACAGGGACCGCACCTACAGGTATACGTATATCAAAGGGGGAATCTCAAATGGACTCAACCCTAAACCAGATGCCATACTTAACTAAGAAATACTGAGAGTGGGAGAAGAGATAGTCTTCCTTGGGTAAAAGCCCCAAAATTTATTGGTTATGGTTAGCATTGCAGTCATATACATATGTTACATTATACTGGCTGAATAGGTTGTGTTTATATACTTGGAAGTTTGTGTGTGTGTGTGTTTGTGTTTATATATAACAATATTAAAATAGGGGCAATTAATTTTACAGAGACTGAGGTATTTAGATAGAATGGGTTGGAGGGAGGATTAATGAAGGGAGGAGCATAATATGTCTATATTTTAATTTCAAAAAGTAAAAATGTTGAGTTAAATTTTAATATCCATAAACAATTATTTTTAAAAAAGCACCAATACATATCTTCTCATTTACCATGGCTTCTACCTTGTAAAGAGAACTAATTGTACAGAGGTTCATGGAACATAAAATGTACAATATTTTATTTGTTATTTGTGACAGTATTTGTAATTAATGATAACATAATAATTTCACGATCCATTTGACATAACAATGCATGCATAGAATGATAATTAAAGACCATAATTTATATCATCAGATTTGAGACTTTTCTTACTTTATATGAAAATATGAACATTTAAAGATTTAAATCAATGGAATATGTGATAATTAAGCTACATATTTATGTGTTATTGATTTGTATTTCTAAAGAAATGTGATATATTTCTATTTAAGTTATTCACTGAGTCCTCTTTATTGGCCTTGAATTCATGTAGCCCACGTAGGTCTTGAAATTGTTTGTAATCCTCCTGCCTGTGTTTCTAACTTTATCTTCATTTTTGGGGTGAACTACTACTAGACCAAGATTCGAGTTACAATGGAAAATCCAATGAAACATCTGAAGCTAGGAGGTCATTTCCTCATGTCCTCAAGAGGACATGTGACTCCTTAGTGTAATACTTCTCGAATCTAGAATGATGATACAATAAATCTCAGTTGCTTATAAATAAAGATTCTCTGATAGAAAAAAATGCCTCACATCCAAATAATGAAGTAAACAATTCACAAAGGTATTACACAGTTAGGCTTAGCAGGAAAAGGTTTATATAGCAAATAAAGCAAATGCATAAAATTAATGAGACAGTAAAATTAAACTGTATCTATTAGTACATTTTACAGTAAAAAAGTAAACACATTGGCCTGTGCTCCTTTTTTTTATTGTGTAATATATGAGTTATGGCAGTAAGTCATCTTGCAAAAATGAAAATAATTTATTTTAATAGGAAAGTCTTTCTTTTCCTTTTTGTCAAGCACCCCAGTTTCCACAGCCCCTTTTGATTATGGTGATATACTGCCACTCAAATAATGGATACCATATAGTACTTAATATGAAGCTGTCAACTTCCATCCTCTAGCTTTTACATAGAAACCACATACATTTTGAATCAAATCTATGACCTGATATGAGATCTGCTGGTCTAATTTTGCTTAAACCTGTGATAAAGCAGACTTACAAAGCTAACGATATTAAAATGCAGTGTTTCCTGGAGGTGCTGTGTATGTCTGAATTGGAGAGGAAGTGTATATGTCCTATTATTTTATTATTAGGCTATTTCCAACATTCCTTGGAAGCTTCTGCTCTCTAGGTGATCAATGATTGACTACTTTTTTTCTATAAATGGCTTACTAACATTTAAGTCATTGACTACTTTTTCTATAAATGGCTTACCAATATTTAAGTCAACTTCTCTCTGGTATACAGGGATGTGCTTATCATGTTTCAAAGGAGTTAATCCTGACTGTGGAAGGACTATCACATAGTGAAACTGTATGTGGAGAAATTTAGGACTATAAAACACAATTACAAGACTAAACATATGGGCTTTAGCCATTGATACCTAAAGGCAGATTCTGCAACTTATCAGTCTTGCTTTTACAGAAGTCATGGTACAGAATAAATGGGTCTAAATTTTAAATAATTGTGAATGTAACTGAGATTATTTTATTACACAATTACTAAAAGGAATTTTGAATGTTAAAAGAAGTAAACATTTTCATGTGATAATATAGTGTATACAGTCTATCATACACAGGAAAAATTTACAAGAAGTATATAATCATTAAATAATCCTGGAAGGAATAATAACACATACAAAAAGAATGTAAATTAATATCATTAATTATCAGGGAGTATAATGAACACTCCTTTTATTTGTGCTTTGTTCAGCACATGGGTTGGCACTATTAATATGAAATACCAGTAGCATAGCAAAATCTACATGTAAAGGAAATAAACACAAAAACTCACAAGGAATAGAAATAATTTGTTAAGAATGTTTCTTTTTTCTACCTTTTTTTCCCCCTGAGACAAACACCATTGACAAAACTAACTTATGGCGGAAAAGGGTATATTTTAGGTTATATGTTGTCCATCATAAAGGGAAATGAAGGCAAAAATCTCATGGCAGGAGTTTGAAGTAGAAATTAATGGATGAATGTTACAAGTTTTCCCTCTCTGGCTTGCTCACTTACCTTTCTTATACAGCCCTGGAATACGTACCTAGTGCTGGCACTGCCGACATTGGGCTGTACTTTCCTACATCAATTAGCAATTAAGAAAATACCTCACAGATGTGACCACAGATCCAAAATATCTGGATAATTTCATGGTTGAGGTTCTCTCTCCCGGACACCTCAAAGTCAAGTTCAAAGCTGAAGCTAGCTAGCTAGGAGAGTCATCCAAAGTAACAAAGTGAATTAAATTGCAATCGATTTATTCATAAAACATAAACATTATGAATACACAAATATGTCAGATTTTAAATAGTTAAAAGCTGAATAATATAGTAAATCTGCTACATTTCCTGGACACTTGCCCTCAGATATGCTTCTTCGGCACATAGTCATGAGCAACTGTTCTGGATACATGCCATGCATCTTAGAACACTGAGCTTCTAGAATTAAAAGACAAATAAATGTAAAGCACAAATTTCAGGTAACATAAGTTCTAATGATGCTAAAATGGATAAAGATAGTGAATTTCCCTTTTTGGCCTTTGAAAGCCTAGATTTCTCACTGACATTTAAAGGATACTTTTAGTGTTTATCAACTCTTGGTTGTTTATTTTTTGCCTTTGACACATTACAGGTTTTACTTCTTTTCTTGTTGCTTTGAAGTTTTTTTTTTTTTCTAAAGAAAAGTCTACTATGATCTATGTCTAGAGTGTGTTTAATGGCAAAGTTTTTCTAATTATTTGCAATTTTTTCACTTTAGTAACCAAAAACAATACTCAAGTTGAAGATCCTCTTGATTGTCAAAAGGACAAACTAAACATCTACACTCATAGCCTACTTGTTTCTTCATAGCCTTGTTCATTTCTTCTCTTCATTATTTATTACCTTAAGAAGTCTTTTTAGGTTGTCAAGATGGTTTCGTATGTATGAGCCTGGATTGAACTTCCAGAGGGTATAGGCTCGAGTCCTACCATCACAGGAGGCAGCTCACAACCATTGATAACTCAGTTTTTAGGAGTAAACTCCATCTTCTGCCCTCTCTGGCATGCCATGCATGTGTTGCACAAAATTACAGTCAGTCAAGACACATGTACACATAAAATAAAAATAAATAATTCTTTAAAATAAAAAAAATATTCTCAAAATTAAGGTGAGTGGTTATGGGGGAAGGATTGTGGCACAGGGTGACTAAGAGGGGGTCAGAGAGTGGGATGTAACGTGAATAAAAAATAGTGTTGGAGTTTTTCAGTTATTGTGGTAACAAGTAATAGAGAGTGAAAACTTATGCAGCATATATCTTGATCCCCACTTCATGATTAAAAGGCTTTTCCCCTAAAATTTCCAACTCCCTACATTCTATGAAAATCAATCATCTTCCTTAAATAATGTAATTTTACTACTATGAGTCAGTAAATTATGTTCCAGTGACTTAATTGGCAGTTACATAATGAAAATCACAAATCAACTTGGAGTTCTAACTTACTGGATTTAATAATCAATTCAGTTTCTGGTGCTCATTCTTACATGTACTTCAGAAGAACTCCGTTTAAAAGAAGCTGGCATATTCTAATCATCTTTCTTACATTTTCTTTCTATCACTCTCCTAGTATTTCAGAAGACCATTTCTGCAGACTTGAGTCTTTCTCTAACATTCCATCTATGCTTGAGTCTTTAGTAGCTTACTTGACTATCATCGTTTTTTTTTTCTTTTTTCTTTTCTGCAATAAAATTAAATGTAAAGTAAAAGCCACAGTTATAGGTTTATTTGAAATTATTTGACCTATCAAATAATGCTGAGCTTTTTGGGAATCAATTTCGATCTGAGTTGTGACCAAAATTCTTTCTCTGGAGCTCCCTTGATTGAATCTCTGGCCATGGGTAAAATACGTTCAGTACTAGATTCAATCTGAGTGGATGTAGTTTTGAGTTCACCTCTAAAGCAGGGCCTTGTACCCACTGTCATACACACTGAGATTGTATTCATTTGCATCTTTCGAGGTATAGGGTTTATCATTTGAATAATTCCTAATACAGCATAGGGAATGTTTTCATCTTCAAGTTTAACCTTGAGCCCTTTACTATCGGGCCTCTTAAAATTCCAATTTAAAGAATTACTAGGTGAAATGATATGATCTAAGGTAATCTGTCAATTCAACTATCTAGGTATCCTGAATTTACTTTCTCAAGAAAGTTAGATAACTAGAAAGATGTACCTGGAAGTCACTGACTCTTGTGACATAAAAGGCCTTCCAAAATATATGTTGTATGGTAGTGTGCTTATATTTTATTGGAAGTCAAAATATAAAGTAATCATAAGGACAACACACTGCACTTACTTGAAAAGAAGAACTCCTAAGATTGATTCCAATTATAAATTAATGTCTGCCTATCAACAGTCAGATATTATAAAGGAACCAGTAACAAAATGAGACAGTCAAGGACAGGCTACCTACCTTCAACTCACTTGAAGCAAGAGAACTGAGGTTATATAGAGGTAAACAAATAAAAATACCATATGGTGTCTCAATAAAGATCATTCATTGAAGAATTAGTTAAACATTAAATACATTGAATAAATTTGTAACACAATCCTTCCTTTATTAAATATATAAATATATCTTCTCAAATTAATTAAAAACCTTCACTACAGAACTAAGGTGGCCATTGTGGATTAGCCGGACTGCAGCCTGTAAATCTTCCTAATAAATCTATCATATAAGTTCTGTTACTCTAGAGAACCCAAACTAATTCAATTTTATTGATTTATATAAAAGTGTTTGTGAAAAATAAAAAAGAATGACTCACCAAACCAAACCAACCAACCAACCAACCAACCAAAAAATCAAAATAACTACTTTAATACAACAGTCCGAAATGCTGCTTTACAGTGTAGTACAGACTGCTGACTTAAGTTCATGGAATGATAATACTACAGATGCAGTCCAGAATATTCCATCATAGTAGGCTTTTCTATATTTTGTATTCCACTTTGACAGCAATTAGTGAAGGTCAGAAATTGGAGGATCCTATTATACTTTTCATTTTTAATTAAATAGTAACAACAAGGATTCCTAAAGGTTCATGCCATTTAAAAAAGTGGTTATTTTAGTTTAAATTATTCCAGTCTAAGTCCACAGATACACTAATGTATTCTTTAAAACACGAGTTTATAGAGGTAAATATATACAACTATGGTAAATGGAAAATAAAACCAGGGTGGACA
Organism: Mastomys coucha; assembly: GCF_008632895.1. NCBI lineage: Eukaryota > Metazoa > Chordata > Mammalia > Rodentia > Muridae > Mastomys > Mastomys coucha. The sequence goes on along the minus strand of NW_022196901.1, from coordinate 8,330,387 downwards.
ATATTGACATTATCTTATTTTTCCTGTCAACCCTAATTTTTTGTATAACTATATTCTTCACACACACACACACACACACACACACACACACACGAGCACACATATACACACATGTGAACAAACACACTCTGTTCACCTGTGCTAAGTTGTTTTTATTTTTCATATGTAGAGAAGCTGAATACTTTAGAGTTGATTTCTTCCCCACATGAAATTATGGAATTAAGCAAAGGGTTTTAATTATACAAAAGCTATTAAATCTTTTGCATCACAATGTAATAGTCATTTTCTCTACAAATGTACTAATGACCTTCCAGTTTAATGAAAATTAATTGCTGTTCTAGCTTGACAATTATGTTGTGATCGATCAAGTTTAACGAATCTGCAAGGGTCATTTGCTGCAATTCTTTGCAATCCATTAAATCTGAAGCAGTTGATAACCCTTAGCTTATTCACAAATTAGTGAATTCTAATAGCACTACTGAATGTCACTGTTTATACAAAAAGTGATATATCAAGTTACTGTTTTTCTTAGTTTAGTGGAAAAGGTTAGCATCCACTGATATAAGGCATTTCCTATTGCACTACAGTGCCTTCATAGTTCATACACTAATATTAACTTTGAAAAACTATTGCATTTTAATATTTTCTTTGTATGTGCCTGTAAGTGCAGATGTGGGGGTATGCAAATATAATTCAGAAAAAACCGAGTTAGATGTCTTTTACCATGTGGCTTCTGGAGTATAGAAATCACATTGACAGGCTTGACATCAAGTGCCTTTCTTTAACCATGGAGTCCATTCAACAGCACACATGTTAACTTTCTTGATTAAGTAGTTAAAAATACAATGCAAAACAATTAAAAAAAAAACAAAACTATTTAAAATAGTATCAAATGAGGTAAATTAATGGGACAAATTTTATAGGAAAATTGGTCTATGTCTCTTCTACTATGTTTCTTACATCAAACAATAAGGAAGTAAAACTTGTACCTATTGAGAACTAAAAACAACAACAAGATAAATAATCCTGGAAGACAGTGATGGAGTAAGATTGACTGTGCATTTTGTGTTCATCAGTTTTACCAATAGAGACAGTCTACACAACCCCTCATTACCTGCAGCTTTAAGTGAAATGCATATGGGGGCATGCCCCAGGTGGTTCTATAGCCTTATTTCTTAGTTTATGTTTCTGAAAACTGTTACAAAGTCCAGACAAGCTGAGAAGTAGAAATGTATTTTCAGTATCACAGTTTGTGTCAGTTGTTATGGGAGCAACTTCTATGTACCTCTAGGAGTATGAATGATAAAGTAATAAAATTAAATGAAATATGGAACTTCTGTCTGTGACTACAAGACTGTTTGGAATATTACACGAGAATTATACTTATTACTTAATTAATTTATCACAAATAATGAGTACTCTTATTGCCCTTATGTTTAGGAAAGCATAGCATTACATTAACTCGTGGAGATCTACTGGCCCCTTGGAGATGGTTCAGTTACCAAAGTTCTTGTCCTGCAAGAATTTTCACCTATCTGTGAAAAAAACAGGAGTAGCAGGATACACTTGAAAATGTTATTGCTGGGAGATGGAGAATGACCCCAGGACCCACCAGCTAGTCAATACAGCTGAATCAATGAGCTGCAGGTAGAGAGAGAGCCTGTTTCAAAATACACGGTCACAAAAACACTGTCTCAAAATACAAAATACATGGTGACTGAGGAAGACACCTGACCTGAATGTCTGTCTTCCACAGTTGCGAATGACTTCAGAGACATATAGTATTGAAACATATAGAGACTGGAGCAAGCACACACATAACAAAAGACTAAAATAAATGTTAATAAGATACTAAAAAAGCTGCTAAAGTTTGTATTTTTCATAGTGAATGGTATTTTATTCTGTTTGAAACTTCAAATTGTCTTACATTATGCCTATGACTTCTTTGATTTCTCAACTGAATGATTACACCAGTGTTTTTTCTAACTTAGTTTACAAACACACACACACACACACACACACACACACACACACACACACACCCCTCAGTTGTGTGAGAAATATTTATATATATATATATATATTTATAATTTCTTACAGTAAGTAAATGTTTCTGTTAAATTTGAGATCAAAACCAATATTCTTTAAAGTAGCATTGATTCTAAGGCCAATAAAAATGTTGTCATCTATTTAGTGATTGTTTAATACAAACTGTACTATTAGTGATTTTCCATTTAATGTGTATTTAAAGTTTTCAAATTAAAGATAGCACATTTAACATTAACAGCATAGTTAATTCTATCAAGTTTATTTTGAAGTTAAATGCTGCCTGCATGAAAGAACATTTGATAAGTAGCTCCCAAAGTATAGCTTAAATTAATTGCCCTTATGTCTTATAAAAAGACATAAGGATATAGAACTTGTTTATATACAACCTTGTAAATAGGTCACACTCCATAAACTTCAAAAAGATCTAAGTGGCTATAACATCCTATCACAGATTTGCTGAGGGAAAAAGGGTCTTAATAGGGTTGAAAGTAAGACAGTCTTTGGTCTTTATTTAGATTTGGGGATTACTATATCAGATTAAATCCTATGACATTCAAGAACATTGTATTTTATCCTTTCAGAAGATAAGGACATTCCTTCCTCAGTAAAAGAAAAAAATGGTCTCTTTTGCATTTTAGTCACAAAACAGTACTTTCCTTTACTATTATTGTCTTTCATCTCAGGAGCTCAAAATGGTTTACATAAGACAGAGTAACACTATCTTTCATAAAGAAAGGGGGGTGAAAATGGGCTTGTTCTCTTTTGGGGTGTCACTCAGTGTCCGAAGCAGCGGCTACAGAATTCAGAAGGCCAGCCCTCAGATGTGGTTTAGAGTTACAATCCTTCCCATGGAATGAACTCAGTGGTCGCAGCCCATGCTTAACTCAGTTGTTCTCAAGTTTACTTTTCATAAAGCCGAATACAAATCAGTTTTGAACAAAGACTGTGCTTTTCAAAGGTGGGGCCTGTAAGTGCAGATAGCAGACCTGTGATAAGGAGGTCGAGGTACAACTGAAGAGATGTACGTGGGGAAAGTACGTGGGAGAAAAGAAATAGGAAACAATGTGCCCAGTAACCTACAAACCAAAGTGATCCTTAAAAATGATCCTTTTTGTATTCCCAAGAGCTAACAACAGGAGGCTTCAAGCTGAATGCTATTTGTATCATGGGACATTTAAAACCTTCAGAATACAGCTCATTTGCCATCAAACACTAGTATGTTTCTAAATTTTACTAGAAAATCATTTGTTAGAAATGTAGAAGGGATTTTCCCGCAAAAGTCTTACTGCTCATGGAATTCAGTGGGTTAAGTTTCACATCAAAGCTACATAAACACCTCCTGTGCACTGAAAAGACCAAACGAGTTGAACATGTGACCTCTTTCCTTTGCCTCTACAAGAAACTCAGTGAAACTTTAAGGATTCCTGGGTATTTATTTCAAGAAACAGTGAAAATCCACACCAGAAAAAAAAGGAAAGGATATTCCCAAACTGGTTACCAAGGTGACTATGTAGTTCCCTGTGATGGGTGGGGTGGTAAAGGTCTCAGGTGCAGTTCACAACTATATCTGCTCCTCATGATAGTTTTCATGAAAACGTAGGAAGGAGAGTCTTTTTAAAAGGCTACGGATACAAATGATATTACAATTTATACCCCTGAGTCCTCCCAACTGTTCATAACACATGCCTCAGGGATACTGGGGCTGAGTACACTACATAGCCATGTGTTTGCTACTCAATTTGCATACCAGGATATTTGATACTTTTGAAATACTGCCATCAAATACTAGTGGAATTTTTTCTCTCTAAATGTCTGATATTGATGGGATCATCAGTAATGATCGATCATAAATGTCTAATAATGAAGCATTAGAGACTCATTCCACAGTTAATTATAGTGATCCTCAATATTATAAAAAGATTTCATTAATAGTAGCATTACTATTTGGGTGTCTCCAAATCCCCACCCCTTTATTTTCTACCCTACTTTTATAACAACTCTGCAAAGGAAATCTTCATTTCAGGGGAGGCAAGTAGTGTTTAAAGAGATTCAGGATGTCCTCAGAATCATTCAGCTCTGAACCAGCAGACTCTTGTCTAAGGCAGTGTACTCATATAACTGTTACACGTAAGGAATTGACAATCTCACTCAACAAATGTTCCTTTAGGAGCTACCCTGTGAGAGGTAGCCTTTGAAAGAAAAGCAAAGGTACTTTAGGAAACTGTTCAGTCAACAATAGAAGATCTTAAATGACAATAAGATCTAAAAGCAGACTTGATTTTAAGAGTGGAGAACGTGATAAGCAGTGTAAACATTGTTTGGTCGCTTCTGTGATTTAGAAGACCACATGGTCACAAGAGAGAAAATTTTCAGTATAATTGTATGCATATATACATACACATTGCATATACAGAAAATTTCAACACAAAATAATAAGTCTCATTTAAGTTACTACAGATTTTACCATTTAAGTGCCATATACTTGGAATAACAAATTTATCTCTAGGAGAAGGTATAAAAAGGGAAACAATGCTACTGAACATATTTCTCTATTTTATATTGCCTCATACTGGGGATGAAATTCATGCCCTTGTTCACAGTAGACAATATATAGGAGTTATGGTAGACAATACAGACTTATAGCTATGCCATCTTCTTTTTTTTATTTTACCTTTTATTTTGTGGCAACATCTCTTTAAGTTGCATAGTCTAGATTTCCATTCACTCCTATGCCTAGCAAGAGTTGAACTTGACATTTTTCCTCCTTCCTTTCTTGAGCACCTGGGATTACAGTCCTGCACTACCACTCACTGCTCTCCATTTAAGTCATGAAGAAATGACTGTTAATTATGAAAATGTAAAGTGCTGTTAAAATAATACATTGATCAGGAGCACTAACGAGTAAGAGTCTCGAGGTTCTTTTTGAGTTCAAGGCTGTGGTCAGCCTGGTGTACATATTGAGTTCTAGCCAGAAAGATTCTCTCCAAAACAAGATAAAACAAAACAAAACAAAACAAAAACAAAAAACTTAACTTCATGCCAAGCAAGGAGATGAGCTTCTGGAAAAAAATGAGACATAAGAAAATGCTACACACACACAATTCTTTTCTGCCTCTAATTAGTAACATAGTGCACAAATTGTGGCTGACACAAAGGAGAAAGGAAAAGTACCTGCCAAATCATGAGCATTTCAGATGACCAGGAACTGGAAAGTATAAGCTAGATTAAAGAAAAAAAATAGATGATCCATACCTGCTTAGAATTAAAACTGTAGTGGTTGTTTTAGAATTATAGGTATTCATGTTTCTGTCTACTTGTTAGTGATTCAAAAGTATCTAGCAGATTCTCATGGAATATGCAGTTACTTTGAGAGTCTCTGTCACAAGCCTAACTACTCTGTCTCCTAATCTACTGGCATTATGGTGTTTTTGCAAAGCTTACATACCACTTTTCAAAAGAAAAACACTTGTCTACTTCATTTCACAATTTCCCACATAGGCTCTACTATTTGGCCTTCAATTAAGGTGAGTTAATTATCTTTATACTACCCTCACCATTTGATACCTTTGTACCAGTGATGTGTCTAATATGCATAATATACATATGTATATTATTGAAATTCAAGAGAACCAATGTCCAATACTTCATATTTTCCCATCTGAGATCTGAGACAATTCAACAAGCTGAAACAGAAAAAGTGGGAAAAATGTTGTCAGTTTTCACAATCAACTCTGGGAGTTGATCTTCTTACCTTAGCATAAGAATTTAGCAGATGCATTTCTTTCAGAATACGGATAACTGGATAACTGAAGAGCCACAAGACACAGTGTTCCTTTTCCCTCAACCAAACTGTCATCAGGAGACTTTTAAGCTAAGCTACTAAGGGACTGTGGGCATAACTGAAAATCTGGGCTCTGAATTAAATCCTCAAGGAGGTGGGAAAGAGATCGGGTAGACGAGCATGCCCAAGCTATGTCTAGAATGAACTGTCAGTTAAGGTACTTCTGCTCCTGGGAGGGAACAAAGAAATGGAGATAGAGGAGTTCAGGAGAGTGTTCTGAATGGATATTCTTCAGAAAGAGACATCAGGGCTGGTAATTATTCTCACCTCACACAAAAGGAATGAATGTATTACTTTCGCATGCTTACAGTCATCAGTGCAAAAATACTAACTTCTACACGTTGTGAAAACACTAGCAGAGTGTCGAACCAGCCTGTTCTACAGAGCCCTCTGTTATCCCACATAGGACTTTAATATATATGATGAAACTATCATTTACTTAAACAAAAGAGATTAAGTCTAAAGAATATACTCTAAAAAATAAAAGAGTTTATTGTTGTATGAATATTATGCATAACAGAAATAAAACATAATATCTAGTTATTGTCTTGTGGTTATTATGCAAAAGAGTGTTCTATATGCTAACATGGTCATGATGCACAGGAGGGTTCAGATACTATGTAAAATACAAAGCATATAAAGTGAGGCATTTAAGTGTACTAGTATATAGCCTATAAACTCTCAGTATATTTTATGCAGATTTTTTTTAGAAATGTAATCATTATGCAAGGTATTCAGGAGTTAGAGACCTATATGACATCATTAGTTGGGGGAATTCTGTGAGAGATTATGAGAGAATAAAGAACATTATAAAAATATTGTATAAAATTGTCAATAAATAAAAATACAAAGCAATTTGCATTAACTTTATCTAACTTTAAGTATCCAATTCTTATCTCATGTTTTACATTCCTAAAGCTTTAAATCAAAACTTCATTATTATTTATTTACTTTATATTAATCTGGAATATCTTTTCTTTTTAACAACCAAGCTTGTGATGCCTATCAGTATCTGTCCTCCCTTTATTTAACAACTGTTTTAAGAGTTCTATGAATGTGAAAACAAAAGCATTTTGTTCTATTTTACCTCAAAGATGGACTTCATTAAAGCATGATTCTTTGGGGTTTTGCCAAGCAATTGAGATATAGATAAAATAGTATAACAAGAACCTTCTGGGTTTTTTCTTCAGTAATAAGCACCAATCAATAGGATTATGATAAATTTCATGCTGTAGCAGGTCACATTTTATCAAGGTTCCAGAGCACTTGCAGTGAACAATACCCTACTATACAGAGCCCTTTGTTAAGCCGTATGCTAGCTCAGTTAGGTCTGAAAAAATTCTCCACAGAAAAAAATTAAACTACATAATGAAATTATTAGTTACTTTTAAAACAAAATAGATTATTTTCACACAACTTCTAAAACTTATACTCTTAAAAAGAAAAAGTTAAGGTTGCATACATAATTATACACAAATCTACCAAGCAAGGTGCTGTCTTGTGGCCATTATGTGTGAGTATTGTGTATATTAACTTTGTACTATGCATTAGAGCATTTCATTTTATCTCATATATAAATTTCATCATGCTGTTCTGATGCCATTGCCTGTGTTTGACACAGGATGAAATTCAATATTAAAAGAAACAAAGAATAAAATATTGTTTAAAAACTCTTTGAGTGAATCTGGGTATGAATAAGGTCTAGGTAATCTTAAGCTACAGTATTAAATATCCAAAATCTTATTGTGCAACCAATGTCTAGTACTCAGCTACATAAAGTTTATAATGTACTGACAAAGGCAAAAATTAATGCAAATCATATCAATATGCAACATGGTCATATAGCATGCACTACACTGACTGCCATTCATACGCACACAGACACAGACACAGACACACACACACACAGATACACTGACTACCACTCATCTGCACACACGGATATACCTTCACCGCCATTTATATGCACATACACACAAACACACACACTCAGACACACACTGATACACTGCCATTCATATTTACACATGCAAATACACTGACAGGCATTCATAAGAACACTCACATAGATATACTGACTGCCATTTATATGCAGACATCCATAGATACACATACAAACACAGAGATACACTGACTGCAATTCATATGCACATACACACATACACACACACCATATTTTCTATGTAAAAATAGACAATGTAAGTGAAAATGCTTATGTACTGTAGACTATGTAAAATGTAGACAATGAGCTGATTACACAGCCATGTCAACTCTGTCAGTGTAACTTCCAAAAACTTAAGTTCAAAAATCTTATATCAGCAAAGTATAACTGGAAGAGTCTATATTATAAATATTATTGCAAACATATTTAGTATATATCACATATGTGCCATTAACACATAATTTAAGAGCATGACTGAGAACATTAATAATAGGGGAAACCTAACCATGAAACTGAATTTGTAGAGTCTAGATCTTCTCATGGAAAATAAATTATATATGCCTTCAAAATATGAAGTCTACAAGGAAAACCAGCATAGCTTTGAACCTGAAATTTCCAGAATTAAGTCCAGTAGACTTGAGAGGCCTCATTGGTTTCTACAGGTTTACACTAGAGCTTGACCTATGGTGGGTATAAGATTCAAGAGAAGAGCTTGTTAAACCACAGTTGGCTGGAGCCCATCCCTAGAATTTCTTATTTAATAGCATAATTGGGTCAGAACTTTCATGTTTCACTTGTCTCTAGGTGATATTACTGATGGTTAGGGACCACCATTTGAGAAACTGTCTTCAAAGTCAAATCCTGTCTTCTCAGATTACATCTTCTGTGTTAGATTAGAGTTGAGTAGCAGCAGCTATATATAGCTGCTATATATAGCTATATATAGGGCATATGCATATAGTTAAAGGAATATTTTCTCCTCTCTCAAAATATGCTTAAACCACCTGAGAGATTTTTAAAAGTCTACTCTCAGGACTCATCCAGGATTGGTTAAATCAGAATCTCTATATGTGAGATCCTAAGCTAAATTGTTCAAGTAATATCTGTGGGAGAGTACTTGGAGAATAATCCAACAATTTTTGTCTATTTCTTGTGTGATTATATGGTGGCCTGTATACCCAAGGACACAGGACTAAAACAAGGGCTGTCAGTCATCGTACTTACTCACAACTCCATAAAAATGCTTATTGTTTTATAATTTTAATAGGATGTATGATTTATGAAACAATTTTCTTTCTCCTTTTCTTAAAGCTTTTACATTTGTCTTAACTCTTTTAACACAGACTGAACACTAGAGGTAGTGTTTTGTACATTAGGTTGTACATGGGTAAAGGAAGACTTGTATATGATCACCAAACACATATATTCTATTGTCTGAAATTAGAAGTTAAACTTTGGGATCATACCCATCACATAAATGGCAGTTAATGTATAACACAGACTGAATTATAACACTGTTTCATATTAGTTTATCTACTCTAGTTGGTACGTTATGAAAATTAACTAATATATAATATATAGTTTTTTGAGAATTTTGCACAACTTGTTCTGATTATATTCCCTCTAAATTCTTACAAATTGTTTGTTTATATTGACCCTATCCCTCAACTCTTCCCAGATCCACCCCTCTTCCCTACTCACATGACTTTATGTCAAAAAGAACTGCCCCCACCCAAATAACCCTCAAAGTCATTTTATGCCAATGAACTATTCTCAATTGTGTGACATCCTGCTTGAGCATGTTTGAGTTACCAAGGACTACATTATTAGAGAAAACTATACTTTACTCTCCTGGCAGCTAACAATTGCCTCAAGGCCTTCTACTTGCAATGGGACTTCATGTCTAACCCATCTTATGCTGGGACTCGTTCTACCTATTGCCTTAGCTTTTATGGCCTTTTCATACCATCCTTTGTAATGGTCCCTGAGCCTTTTGGGGGTGGGGAGTTTGAAGTCCAGGCATCTTTTAGGATTGAGAATTCAGCAGCATCTTTTTCTCTACACCTTAAGAGACATAGACAAACCCCATGATTCTGCTTGTAAAGAAAATATATATGGAAAATAAGATGAGGAACATGATAGCTAAGAGATGTTGGAGTCAGCTTGCCTAGCCAGTGCTGTAAAGCAGTATAAAATATATCCTGAATAGCCTTTTTACTTTAATCACCACTATTTTATCTCTAAGCAGCTAGTATCAACTGTCCACTTAATCCATTCTATGTTTTACTCTAAAGTTAGCACCACATGGCCAAATCTGCCTATTTCTCTGCTTTTTGGAGATGGAACATGTCCCTCTTGTTCTATTACATTATCACCAGCTTTCTGTTTCCTAACTCATTCACTGCCTATGCTTGGCAATCCTGTAACTTGCTCTGTAGATTGATGTTGAACTCAAAGATCTGCATGACTTTTTCTCCTGAATGCTAGGATCAAAGAGTATACTACCCTTCCTGTATTTAAACTTTTCTTTTTTCTTTTTTTCTTTCTTTCTTTTTTTTTTTACTGGTAGTTTTATTTCTTAATTTCTTTTTTTATTGGACACTATTTAATTTCAAAACTTATCCTCTTTCTCAGTTTCCCTCCCACCCAGAAACACCCTATCATATCTTCCCTCACCCTGCTTTTATGAAGGTGTTCTTCTATGTACCCACCCACTCCCACCTCTCCCCCCTCGATTCCTGAACACTGGGGCATCTATCCAGCCTTCACAGGACCAAGGACCTCTCCTCGCATTGATCCATGACAAGGCCATCCTCTGATACATTTTGCAGCTGGAGCCTTGTGTACTCCTTTGTTGGTGGCTTAGTCCCTGGGAGTTCTGGGAGTTCTGGTTAGTTGACATTGTTGTTCTTATGGACTTGCAAACCCCCTTCAATTCCTTCAGTTCTTTCTCTAATTCCTCTATTGGAGATCCCGCACTCAGTCCAATGGTTGGCTGCTCACATCCATATCTGTATTTGTAAGGCTCTGGCAGGGCCTCTCAGGAGATAGCCATATCAGGCTCCTTTCAGTATGCACTTCTGGGCATCAACAATAGTGTCTGGCGTTGGTAACTGTATATGGGATGAATCCCCAGGTGTAACAGTCTCTGGATGACCTTTCCTTTAGTCTCTGCTCAACATTTTATCTCCATATTGGCTCCTGTGAGTATTTTGTTCTCCTTCTAAGAAGAACAAAAGCACCCACACTTTGGTCTTCTGCCTTATTTAGCTTCACATGGTCTGTGAATTGTATCCCAGTTATTTGGAGCTTTGGGGCTAATATTCACTTATCAGTGAGTGCATACCATGTGTGTTCTTTTGTGATACACTCAGGCTGATATTTTCTAGTTCTATCTATCCATTTGCCTAAGAATTTTATAAATTCATCATTTTTAATAGCTGAATAGTACCCTACTGTGTAAATGTACCACATTTTCTGTATCCATTCCTCTGTTGAAGGAAATTTGGGTTCTTTCCAGCTTCTGGCTGTTATAAATAAGGCTGCTATGAACATAGTGGAGCATGTGTCCTTATTACATGTTGGAGCATCTTCTGGGTATATGCCCAGGAGTGGTATAACTAGGTCTTCAGGTAGTACTATGTGCAATTTTCTGAGGAACCTCCAAACTGATTTCCAGAGTAGTTGTACCAGTTTGCAATCACACCAGCAATGGAGGAGCATTCCTCTTTCTCCACAACCTCTCCAGCATCTGTTGCCACTTGAGTTTTTGATTTTAGCTATTCTGACTGAGGTATGAGGTTGAATCTCAGGATTGTTTTGATTTGCATTTCCCTGATGACTAAGGATGTTGAACATTTATTTAGGTGCTTCTCAGTCTTTCAATATTCCTCAGTTGAGAATTCTTTGCTTAGCTCTGTACCCCATTTTTTTATCGGGTTATTTGGTTCTCTGGAGTCTAACTTCTTGAGTTCTTTGTATATATTGGATATTAGCCCTCTATTGGATATAGGATTGGTAAAGATATTTTCCCAATCTGTTTTTTGCATTTTTGTCCTATTGTCAGTGTCCTTTGCCTTAGAGAATCTTTGAAAATTCAAGAGGTCCCATTTGTTGATTCTTGATCTTACAGCCTAAGCCACTGGTGTTCTCTTCTGTTCCCAGGTCCTTCATTCCCTCCTCACTTGTGATTGCTTTCTTCTCTCTCCCTAGTGGGACTGAGGCTTCCTCACATGAAATGTTCAAAGACTTTAATGATCTCTTCCCCATTTTTTTCTTTAAGTTTCAGTGTATCTGGTTTTATGTGGAGGTCCTCTATCCACTTGGATTTAAGCTCTGTACAAGGAGAAAACCCTGTTGACCTTTTTGAATTCTGTGGATTCAATCTTGTTTTTTTTTTTT
>NW_022196901.1:8316332-8317962 GCF_008632895.1 Mastomys coucha | reverse complement strand
TGGGTCTGAGTTACCTCACTCAGGATGATATTTTCTAGTTCCATCCATTTGCCTGCAAAATTCAGGATACCTTTGTTCTTAATAGCTGAGTAGTTTCCCATTGTGCAAATGAACCACATTTTCTGTATCCATTCTTCTTTCGTGTGACATCTAGGTTGTTTCCAGCTTCTGGCTATTACAAATAAGGCCACTATGAACATAGTGGAACACGTACACTGTGGCATGGTGGGGCATTGTTTGGGTACACTCCCAAGAGTGGTATAGCTGGATCTTCAGGTAGATGTATTTCTAATTTTCTGAGGAAACTCCAGATTGATTTCCAGAGTTGTTATACCAGTTTGCCATCCCACCAGTAATGGAGGAAGGTTCCTCTTTCTCCATATCCTCTCCAATATGTGTGATCACTTGAGGTTTTGATCTTAGCCATTCTGATTGCTGTAAGGAGGAATCTCAGGGTTGTTTTGACTTGCATTTCTCGGAACATTAAAGTCTTTGAACATTTCATGTGAGGAAGCCCTAGTCCCACTTGGGAGAGAGAGGAAAGCAATCACAAGTGGAGAGGGAGGGAGGGACCTGGGAGGAAAAGTGAATTGGGGGAGGGGAGCTGGGGGAGGAAGTACCTGATATGGTATTGGGTGAGGGAAAAAGACTGAAACCCTGAGGACCAGTAAAAAGAATGGAAACAGGCAACCTCAGGAAATGGAAGGTTGGGGGGGGGGAGGAACCTCCCAGAATGCACCAGAGATTTGGGAGGTAAGAGATTCTCTGGAATCAATGGAAGGAATCAATCACTTTAGATGACATGCCCAACAGTAGGGAGAGGGAACTTATAGAGCCTACCTTCAGCATGAAAACAAGACATCAAGTGAGGGATGGCGTTGCCATCCCACAGCCACATTTCTGACCCATAATTGTTCCTGTCTGAAAGAATTACAGGGATGGAAATGGAGAGGAACCTGAGGAAAAGAAGGTCCAGTGGCAGGCCCAAAGTGAGATCCAGCTCAAGGAAAGGTCCCAAGGCCTGACACTATTACTGAGGCTATGGAGTGCTCACAAAAAGGACTTATCATGACTGCCCTCCAAAAGACCCAGCAGTCAGCTGAAATAGGCAGATGCAGATACTTGCACCCAACCAATGGACAGAAGCAGCTGACCCCTGTTGTTGTATTAGGGGATCCTGAAAGAAGCTGAGGAGAAAGGCGATCCTGAAGGAGGACCAGCAGTCTCAATTAATCTGGACTCCTGAGATCAAACCCTGGACCACCAAACAGACAGCATACACCAGCTGCTACGAGGCCTCCAACACACAAACAGTAGAGGATTTCACAGTCTGTGTTCATTCAGAGATGATGCACCTAACCCTCAAAAAACTGGAGACCCCAGGGAGTTTAGAGGTCAGGTGGGGTGGGGGTGGGGGCATCCATACAGAGACAGGGGTGGGGTGGGAAAGTGGTATGAGATGTGAAGCAGTTGGAGGGTGGATATTGGGGGAAGGGAATGGAATATGGAGTGTAAAAAATAAATAAATTAAAAAAAATCTGAGGCAGGTAGATTTTTGAGTTTGAGGCCAGCCTGGTCTGCAGAGTGAGTTTCAGGACAGCCAGGGCTACACAGAGAAACCCTGTCTCAA
>NW_022196901.1:8282670-8316272 GCF_008632895.1 Mastomys coucha | reverse complement strand
ATAACCCCCAAAAACAAAACAAAACAAAAAAAGAAACCCTGTAAAATGAAATTCTTAAATGAAGGCTGATGCTTATCATTAAAAATTTACATATATTAATAGAGTCACTCAATTAATTTTAGTAAACTCAAACTTACAGGTTTTGATATATTTCATACTCTAATTTTTTAATGTTTGTCAGTTAGTTTGACAACAAAGTGAATCCTTCTTACATACTCTAAACATTGTTTCATTATAATATATCTTCACATTGTTATACTCATTTTTGGCAGCCAATATAATCAAATAATATCCCTGGAATATTTTATAACCTGCATAATTATGCATTTATATTGAAGGTACATATTAATTTAAAACTATATTTTAATAATGATTTTTCTACTTATAATATGCATGAGAGTTTGTACTATTTCATCAGGTAAATATTTAAATACTAAAGATTTCAACAGTTCTTGTTTTATAGTTATATCAAACTCTTTATTGTAACCATAAAATAAAATTGATTAAAACTGTAGAATAAATAATAAGATCCTACAATATATTTTGTTTACAATTGTGAACCTAAGTATGACAAAATAGTGAATAATTTCCAGACAAGGATATATATAAAGCAGGAGGAAAAAAAACTTATCTCATAAAAGAAGACAAGGTGATTTAGCCTGTTCATTCTGTGTCATAAAGTAACTATTGGGGCAAATTTCAGATTCACAGTGTTTCCTTAACATTGGGTTACAGAATAGTAACAGAATAAGACAAGTAGACAGATAGACTAAAATAGGGACAGCTGCACATAGTTTAGGTTTAGGCATAAAATTCCAACCATATGCCAAGAATCTGAATTATGAACCAACTAGTAAAAGGCACAGTCTTCTAGAAATGAAGTATCACCCACAGAGTGGGACAAGAACATGACTAGAACACTCATGAGTAGTATAAAAAATAACAAACGTATTTCTTATATCGATATCCAAGTCAAATGCATAGTCTTAACTTTAAAACTTCCATAATTATCGTGACTGTTGTTATGGAGTGGTACTTAATCCTCAAAATACATATATGTAAAACATGTTCACATTGTTGGAAATAAAAACTACATTGATTTAATAGAAGATGTATATAATAGACAGTCTTTCATTAGTAATGTTCTGGATAAATAATAATATTGCTTAACTGCTTTTGTAATAGCTAATTTTTGTTAGTACTTTTATATGGAAGAGTTGAGATGAAACAATGATCTGACTTGTATATGTATTCCATTTAGTCATGCACTTTAAGGATCACGGAGTTTGGGGTGTTTTTTTTTCCTGGAAGACTTATCTTTGCTGTTGCCTGGAAGCTTTAGAAGCTATTAGCAATCTTCCTAGAGAGGGAAGAAGCCAGCTGGAAGAGCTATTTCAAGACCAATTGATTTTATTGCCTACATACAGATTTTATAGACTTGTTTGGGAAATGAAGCAAAAGGGGGTTGCTGAGAAATCACAGTGGAACCCACAAAGAAATGATTAATAAGAATTAAATTAGTACTTTGTACAATGTTATGAATATATATATTGACTAAATATTATATATATGTATGATTATTGAATAAAGAGTGATAATTACATTTTTGTAACCTATGAAATTGTTTATACTATACAGAAATAAAGAGTATATATAAGATGGGATATGTATATTTAGTATGCTGTATTATGAAACACAATGGTACATTTACATATACAAATTATATATACACATTCACAAACACATGTATGATATTATTTATTTATTACCTTTGAAGAATTTTCTAAGTATTGTGGATATGTTGGTTAGTTTGTATCATTAATTTATAACCTATTAGTAAAATGCGATCAGTAAACCACAGTTCAATGCTTAGCTAATTAATTGCCCACTGAATTAATTGCCTTCCTAGACCAAGATGCAGGCATTGTGGATTCTAGTGGAAAGGGTTTTGTGCCTGCTATATATTCTGCAATTATGAGTATTATTATTGCTTCACAGAATTAGACTGAGAAGCAGTGAGGCATGCAAGCATGATGAGCATGAACTGCTCACACTACAGGTATCGAAGTGAGCAGAGAAAGAAGACCTGATACTAATTTTCCTCAAACTACTCCATAAAATAGAAAGAGAAAAAATACTATGTTCTCCTTCTATGAAGCTACAATTACTCTGATACATAAACCACACAAGGACCCAACCAAAAAAGGAGAACTTCAGACCAATCTCATTTATGAATATTGATGCAAAAATCTTCAATAAGATTCTTTCAAACAAATCCAAGAACACACTAAAACCATCATTCACTATGATCAAGTAGGCTTCATCGCAGGGATGCAAGGCTGGTTTAATATATGAAAATCCATTAATGTGATCCACTATATAAACAAACTCAAAGATAAAAATCACATAATCAGCTCCTTAGATGAACAAAAAACATTTGACACAATATAACACCCTTTCATGTTAAAAGTATTGGAGAGATCAGGAATTCAAGGCCCTTACCTAAACATAATAAAAGCAATTTACTGCAAACCAACAGACAATATCAAATTAAATGGAGACATACTTGAAGGAATCCCATTGAAATCAGGGACAAATAGGCCCTCTCTTGCCTTATCTATTCAATAAAGTATTCAAAGTGTTAGCTAGAACAATAAGACAACAAAAAGAGATCAAAGGGATAAAATTTGGTAAAGAAGAAATAAAGGTCTCACTATTTGCAGATGATAGTATACATAAGGGACCCAAAAAATTCTACCAGAGAACTTCTCCAGCTGATAAACAACATCAATAGAATAACTAGACATAAAATTAACTCAAATAAATCAGTAGCCTTCCTTTATACAAAGGATAAAGAGGCTGAAAAAAATTAGGGCAACAATTCCCTTTACAATACCACAAATAGTATAAAATATCTTGGGGTAATTCTAACCAAACAAGTGAAAGACCTGTATGACAATAACTTCAAGTCTTTCAAGAAAGAAATTGAAGAAGGACTAAGAAAATGGAGAGATCTCCTATGCTCATAAATTGGCAGAATTAACATAGTAAAAATGGCTATTCTACCAAACGCAATCTACAGATTCATTGCAATTCCCATCAAAATCCCAACACAATTCTTCAAAGACATGGAAAGAGCAAATCTCAAATTTATCTAGAAAGGCAAAATACTCAGACTAGCAAAAACATTAACAATAAAAAAAACAACATCTGGGGGAATCAGCATCCCTGACCTCAAGCTGTACTACAGAGCAATAGTGATAAAAAATGCATGGTATTGGTACAGAGACAGACACACTGATCAATGGAATGGAATTGAAGACCCAGAAATAAAACCACACAGTTATGGTCACTTGATCTTTGATAAAGATGCCAAAAATATGCAATAGAAAAAAGAAAGCATCTTCAATAAATGGTGCTGGTCTAACTGGCTGTCTGAATGGAGAAGAATGAAAATAGACCCATATTTGTCACCTTGTACAAACCTCAAGTCCAAGTGGATCAAGGACCTCAACATAAAAGCAGATACACTGAATCTAACAGAAGAGAAAGTAGGAAAAAGCTGCAAACATTGGCACAGGGGGAAATTTCCTAAGCAGAACTCCAATGGCTCATGCTCTAAGGATTGATAAAGGGGACTTCATGAAACTGGAAAGCTTCTGTAAAACAAAGGACAACATAGGCAGTAGACAAATCAGCAACCTACACATTCGGAAACAATCTTCACTAACCCCACATCTGACAGAGGGCTAATATCCAAAATATATGAAGAACTCAAGTAATTAACCTTCAAAAAACCAAACAACCCAATCAAAAAATGGGATATAGAACTACAATGAGAATTCACAACTGAAGAATCTCTAATGGCTGAGAAGCACTTAAAGAAATGTTCCAAGTCCTTAGTGATCAGAGAAATGCAAACAAAAATGACCCTGAGATTCCACCTTACACCAATCAGAATGGCTAAGAACAAAGCCTCAGGTGACAGCACATGTTGGAGAGGATGTGGAGAAAGAGGAACATTCCTCCATTGCTGGTGGGATTGCAAACAGGTACAACCTCTCTGAAAATCAAGCTAGAGATTCCTCAGAAAATAGTAAATATATCTACCTGAAGATCCAGCTATGCCATTCTTGGGAGTATACCCAAACAATGCTCTACCATATCATAGGTGTACATGTTCCACTGTGTTCATAGCAGCCTTACTTGTAATAGCCAGAAGCTAGAAACAACCTAGATGTCACACGAAAGAAGAATGGATACAGAAAATGTGGTTCATTTACACAATGTGAAACTACTCAGCTATTGAGAACAAAGGTATCCTGAGTTTTGCAGGCAAATGGTTGGAACTCGAAAATATCATTCTGAGTGAGGTAACTCAGACCCAAAAGGACATGCATGATGCATGGTATGTACTCACTAATAAGTGGATATTAGCAAAAAAACAAAAACAAAAACAAAAACAAAAACAAAAAACAAAAGTACAGAATACCCAAGATATAGTCATATAGTCCAGGGAATTCAAAAAGGTCAACAAGCTGAAGTGCCCAAGTAAGGATGTCTGAATTCCATTTGGAAGAGAGAAGAAAGCAATTGCAAGTGGGGAGGGAGGGAGGGAAGTGGGAAGGAAAGTGGGTGCGGTATGGGGAGTTGGGGAGGGGAGGAGAACTTGATATGGTCCTGGATGAGGGAAAAGGACTGAAGCCCTGAGGACCAGAAGAAAGAATGGCAACAGCCAACCTCAGGAAACAGAAGGTTGGGGAGCGGGGAGGAACCTCCCAGAATGCACCAGAGATTTGGGAGGTAAGAGACTCTCTGGAATCAAAGGGAAGGACCTTAGATGACATGCTCAACATTAGGGAGAGGGAACTTATAGAGCCTACCTTCAGCATGAAAACAAGGCATCAAGTGAGGGATGGGTTGCCATCCCACAGCCACATCTCTGACCCATAATGGTTCCTGTCTGAAAGAATTACAGGGATGGAAATGGAGAGGAGCCTGAGGAAAAAGAAGGTCCAGTGACAGGCCCAAAGGATCCAGCTCAAGGGGAGGTCCCAAGACCTGACACTATTACTGAGGTTATGAAGCTCTCACAAAAAGGACTTATCATGACTGCCCTCCAAAAGACCCAACAATCAGCTGAAATAGGCAGATGCAGATATTTGCACCCAACCAATGGACAGAAGCAGCTGACCCCTGTTGTTGAATTAGGGAATCCTGAAAGAAGCTGAGGAGGAGGGTAACCCTGTAGGAGGACCAGCAGTCTCAATTAATCTGGACCACCAAACAGACAACATATACCAGCTGTTATGAAACCCTCAACACACATCCAGTAAAGGACTTCCCAGGTTGTGTTCATTCAGAGATGATGCACCTAACTCTTAAGAAACTGGAGGCCTCAGGGAGTTTAGAGGTCAGGTGGGGTGGGGGTGGGGGCATCCATGTGGAGACAGGGAGGGGTAAAGGTGGGAGGAGTTGTGGGATGTGGACCATTTGGAGGGTGGATGGCAAGCATAGAATAGAATTTGGAGTGTAAAAAATAATTAATTTAATAAAAAAAGTGAGCAGAGAATATCTATTCTCAAACTCTTGCTATCCTAAATATAGAATTTTATGTTTGTAATGTGGTTACTCACGCAAACACCTGCCACATGGTGAAACTAAGCATGTTTTATGTTTCAAAGCAAGCCATTTTCTAATGTTGTTATTTTCAAATTCTCCATATCTAACATATCTCTAAAGAGACTGTAAGTCAAATTCCAATAATTGTCTTATTCAGTGAATGGGTACTTGATTATTTTCATTCACTTATATTGCAATTTGTTAGCTATTTGAGTAGAAGCCTGAAATTTTAGGCTATTGCTAATTGATAGCTGCCTGGGAGAAGGAGTTAGTTTTCTTTGAGGGTGTGGCTTCTGGTATGTGGAACACAATCCAATTGATGACTACATACCCAAGGTTTATATAGTCAACACTAATTCAACTATGGAGGTTTATAAGAAAACTGAGGACATAAAGCTTGGTGAGTGTGAGATATGGGATGGATATAGAAGGAGCTGTAAGAGTTGGGTGAATATGAGGAAAATAAAATGTATGAAATTCTCAAAAAATTAGTGCAAAAATAAGCACTAATCATATCCATACACTGATCCTGCTGGACACATACATGTCTATTGTCAAAGTCTTCATTTCTCTTCTACAATAAAATGTTAGGGGGACTCTTTCCAATACTGCAACCTAACTACAATAAAAATATCTTAAATTTCTTTGGCAGCAGACATAGCATGGTACTATTCATTTGGCAATATTTATATTTTCAAGTACACTGTTAAGGTCTACTTTTCAAATCTTAAGGCTTTGTTAAATTTATTTAAATGTATTCTATTAGAAATGCAAGCTGTCTTGTGAAGACAACTATTAAATGTTCAAACTTTTTTTTTAGACTTCATAAATTTGGTATAAAATTAAGAGCAAAGTCCTTGTCTGAAAACTCTGTGACTTTCTTTCTGAGTGAACCATACATTTTGCTTTTCAGATTGAATGACTATTTTTTGAAAATGGCATGGCAACATGTTTAGAACACCGTCATCTCAGGGTAGAAAAGGTAGTTCTGTGGTTAATAGCACATATTGCTCTTGCAGTGTATTTGAGTTCAGTTTTCATCTTCCATGTCACTAGCATTACAACCATGTAATAGTAAGAGATATACTAGAGAAAGCATGACCCAGTGAACTGGGGATTTTAAAGCTCCTATCAAAATATATTTCTATTATATTAGGTAAAAGAGATTTTTTGCTGACCTCTGCAGACAAGGAATAAAGAATTTAGAATTGGACACTTAATATTATACATACTGATTGAGGAATTTGGTCAATTACAAAAATGGACAAGAAATTAATAGAAGAAACTTCTTCAGGCTTTATTTAAATATTACTATAACACCAAAACTTCATCCATAATTTTCACCATAAGGGTATAGTCATAATACATATATTCATGAAAATGTAGTTTCCATATATTACAGATACTTTCTAAAATTTGGAAGTTAAGGTTACTGTAAAAGATGAAACATTTTGTACTTAATTGGTTTGGATTGGATTAAGTGACCTGTGAGCATCATTGCTCTTTAAAAGCCTCCTAGGTTATTTCAATGGACTTACAGGATTGACAACCAATGACTGCAATTTGTTGTTCTACTTCTGTATGTTGTTGACAAATAATATTCATGAACATCAACAACTAAAGTGACCAAATTTAAGATGAAAGTATTGCTATTAGGAGTCAGATAGTAATTCTGAGTGGAACTAATGTCCAAGTTTTTGTGCAAGCCTTCCCTCTCTGGTTTCATCCTTTGATGGTTGTATAAGTCACCTCCAGCTCAGTCTTCAAGAATATCAAACAACTGAACAGCCATGGGAATGCAGTCAAATCTCTCTTCATCAAAAGGAAATACTCAATTCTTCCACACATATCAGAGAAAATGGAGTTGCATTTCAGGAACTATGGTAAACAGACATTCTATTTCCTGATTATTGCACAAACAAGTTTTATCAACCAGCTAGGAGAGAAAACTAGACTTTGCTCTTCAACAACAGTGGAAAAATTTGTATTTTTGGCTGCATTATCATTCATGAAACCTTAGAGAACTTATAATTATTGTTAATATATACATTTAGTTCAAGGCAGGTTCAGCTAAATACTGAAGCCATGGCTAACCTGGGTTTTATTCCATACCACCTTGAAAAATTATAGAAGGCATGGGATGAAAAAATAGCAAGCAGCAAAGAGTAAGAGAAATAAAGCAATACATACAAAATAAATTTTTAAATTAATTATTAAAATAAAACTTATACGTCCTATAATTCAAATGGTTTTAAATAGAAATAAATCACATTAAGTCAATGGGTGTATATTTTATAAATTATACTAGACTACTAATTACTTAACTAAAAACAATGACTTCAAGAAATTTGTAGGCAAATAGATAGAACTAGAAAATATCATCCTGAGTGATGTTACCCAGATACAAAAGAACACACATGGTATGTACTCACTGAGTGGATATTAGCCCATGATACAACCAGCAAACACAAGAAGGAAGACCAAAGTGTGGATGCTTCAATCCTACATAGTAGGGTAACAAAGTAATCATAGGAGATAAAGGGAGGTTAGGAAGTGGAGGGAAATAAGGTGGGGGCAGGATCAGGCATTAGAAGGGACAGGAGAGAAGTACAGAGGGTCAAGAAATCAAATGGAAATATGTGGCAGTGGGGGATGGTGAACTGGGAGTAGCCCCTAGAAAGTCCCAGAGGCCAGGGAAGCAAGAGGCTCCCAGGACCCAATGGGGATGACTTTAGCTGAAATACCCAACAAAGGAGAGATAGAACCTGTAGAGAAGACAAGCTCTCTCCTGGCAGGAAGGGTACAAAGAGGGCTGTGGAACATCCCCACCCCGTGGGTGCAGATTGAGGCAGGAAGGACCCTGTCCCATCTTCTCTGCCACTTCTGCAACCTATGTGCTCCTGCCTGGTCCCTCCTTAGAAAGTCATTAGAGAGAAAATGGCGATCTCCTCTAAGTCCCTGGGTAGAGTATTTCCTGGAGACAAGCTCTCCCCCGGCAGGATTGGTGCACAAAGGGCTGCGAAACAGCCCCACCTCTATTATGTATTTTAATCAATAATGAAATAAGAATACACAAAGATGATGTGAATGGCAATACTGAGGAAGTTCTTACCGAGAAAGACTTTCTTCCATTCACAGCCCTCATGAAGTAACGGTAAAAGTCATTTAGTAGGATAAATACATTGTTAAGATCTGAATAGTTTTTTTACAATCAAATTCATAAGTTTGAGGTGCAACTTCAAACATGATGGTATTTAGAGAGATTTGGGAGGCCTATGTGAGTTCAGGAGATTAGAACTAAACCTATGGGATTTTATTATTTTTTAATAGTAGTTAAGACTTATTTGTTCTCTTTCTACAAGGTGAGATGACAGCAAGAAAATGGGGAATTTAAAATCAAGTATGAGACCCCTCACCAGGATACAAACATGCATGCATCCTAGTTTTAGACTTCTAACCTCCAGTCATGAGAGTGATGACTGTTGAGTACTGAAGTAAGTTTTAATATGAATAAACTACAGTAAGGTATCCAAAAGAGTTCCCAGAATGACACAGCATCTCATTGGTGGGAGCAGGTATGATGTGTTTATGCTTGTGAAGAAAGAAAGCCCGGGAGATGAAACTTCAAAAAATGGCAAATGGAGAGTAGTTCGATACACACACATACACATACACAAACACACACACACACACACACACACACACACACAGAGAGAGAGAGAGAGAGAGACAGAGAGAGAGAGAGACAGAGACAGAGACAGAGACAGAGACAGAGACAGACAGACAGAGACAGAGACAGAGACAGAGGGACCATTGGTCTACATTTTTAGCTTATATATTAGTTTTCTATATGCAAAATGAACACTCACAGAGCTTTTTTTTTCCTTTTTCTTTTCTTTCTTTCTTTTTTTCTTTTCTTTTCTTTTTCTTTTTCTTTTTTTTTTTTTTTTTTTTGAGACAGGGTTTCTCTGTATAACCCTGGTTATCCTGGAACTCACTCTGTAGACCAGGCAGGCCTCAAACTCAGAAGTCTGCCTGCCTCTGCCTCCCAAGTGCTGGGATTAAAGGCATGTGCCACCACTGCCCAGCTCCCACAGAGCTTCTTAAGCCTTGTAATACATTCACTAAATGTATAACAGAATTCTCTAAAAAAGTGACATTTTCCCAAAGACTTATTCTGTTAATGAGTTTTGATTATGTTCAATTTTCTTACAATTTGCAGCTATTCAGATTACTCATTTTGTATTTAAGTGAGTTATGGTAATTTATACCTTTTGAGAAATTTTTTGCAAGAAATATTTAAAAAGTGGCACCATCCCAAACTATACACTGCTACTCTCTATCCCAGCAGTCTCATTGCCTATGCCTCTAGGGTAGCCCCAGCAGTGACTAATCTCCATTCTTTTGCCATGTTTCTCAGCCATCCATCCCCTGTGGTCAGCAATCCCAAATCCCAGTAACCCAGTAAAATCAAAATTCTAGAGGTGTATAATTAAACAACCAGATTTATATATCAATAAATTCTCAATTCACAGGATGCCCATACAATAACTTAAAAGTCTTATAATTCTACACCTGACTTATTTCCTGGCTTGAGACTGTATGCCATCTGAAAATCATCCTCTCAAATATATTCTTTCAATGTTAAATAGCCTGGGTTAGCTATGAGACTATATGTAATAGAATCGGAGAATGACTAATGTTTCTGAAAATATAGGAAGCCTAACATAACTTCCAGAACTGAGATAAATTGCAGAGACAGCTGCCTGTCTATACAGCCCCCGAAAATCAGGAAGTTGGACCATCAGTCTTCAGTCTTCTGGTCCAGGATCATCTGACAGACCTTTGAAAATCGGGAATTATTAAAGACTAGCCTATTATGTCTCGGTAGAACCAAGCTGTCTTAACCTGTAAATTTTGTCTTTACAAGAACAGTCCAGGTCTACAGAAGAGATGCAATTTCTGCCCAGTGTCCACCTAGTCACATTGTATAACCTCACCAGTTGAGGTATAGATACTCAACTGCTTCTTTGAATCCACAAATGGGGAGCTGGTAGCAGCAGATTTGTCTCAACAACAAGTGAATAAATAACATGAAATATCACATCTGTGGATTTCTAACATTTTTGAAAAGCAACTAGCTATGTAAAGTAATCTTGACTGTTGTCCATTTACTACTCTCAGCTATTTCTAATTAAATATCTTGAAAACACCCTACCAATTAACTCAGATCCATGAATTTGTTATCTGGCTCTTAACTCACAGGCTTAAACATCTCACGTCAGTTTATAATGGCATTTATAGAAGGAGTGGATCCAACCCTTGTACTTTAAAATTTTTTGTATCAATAGAAGAAATTTATGCTAATGAAAACCTTGATTTTGCATCAGAATAAGTTTGTACCAAAATAAGAAATTATGAGTTCAACTTAGTAACAATTATAAAGTTTTTTTTAACCAAATGTGATTATGATCAATTCTAGCTATTTCCTCCCTGTTCCACTAATGACCTTTTCTAAATTCCTCCAGAAAGGCAATGTTAGAATAACCACCTCCAGTCCCAAAGCCCAAGGAACTGGGATGACGAGACTTCATAATTTCTTCAAGCAGAATATGGGCCTTGAAATATTTTTGAAGGGGGGGAGGGTAGGGAAAATGAGGGAGTTGGTTAGCCTTGAGAAGGCGACACCAATGATTGTATTAGTCTCTGATGTCTGTGTCCTGACTGTGTCTGACTGTAAGTCTAAGACATCAGGAGTTCAGCAGGTCACTTCAGCAGGTCTGACGATGAGACTCACTCACCAAGGCTGTATATTATGTAATATACAAATCTCAAAACAAAATTTTAGTATCACCAAAATAACTTTTTTGTTTGATTCTCTGGAATCTAGTTCTTCATGGGTATCCCTTCATCATATGTGATCCATATTACTCTGGAAGGTGTATAGACACTAATCACCTTTTATAAAAATGCAAAGACAAAATCTTTCTCCCAAATCATCATATCCTTGAGCCAATAACCAGAAAAACCTTTATATTCACCTCTTTCCCAGAGGAATAATATAAAATCACACGCATTTTGAGAGTTAAAGCCATCCAAAACAAATGAAGTAAACTAAAATATTGTATGTGCCTATTCTTAGGATTTTTCTACTTTGCCATGCAAGACAATAACCCAAAATTCCCATGAAGCCCACATTAGACAGGATTTGAATATCTTGCAAGACTTAATAGAGCAATATATCTTTCTACCATCTTTAAAACAATTGGTTCACACTTCTATCTAAACCTGCTTATAAGCAGGCTGCTACTCAAACCAGGATTAAAACCTAGAATTCCTGTGGAGCCCACGTTAGACAGAATTTGAGTATCCTGTAAGACTTAATAGAAAAACATATCTTTACACTATCTTTAAAACAATTAATTCAAACTTTTACGAATATCTGTCTATAGGAAGAAGGTAGTTTTTACTTGATAAGCTCTGCCTAGAGCAGCCATCATGGTATACCAGTTATCTGTTGGGCTCTTTTACTGGAGCCACAGATGTTATTAATGAATACCTGTTCATAGCAGGTAGTTATCACTGTTTTCTCTGTTTGGAGTCAGTGACTAGTTTTCTCTATCCTAGTTCTGAACCACAGGCAGAGTTCCCCACATGATTTGGACAAAATCTGTACTTAAATCCAAATAATCCTCTTATTATAATTTTACAGTTAAATCAATATCTGCAGCAAGATGTAAGCAGCTTCCATTCTCCAGCTCTCTGACTCAGCACACGTAACTCCTCTCTTTCCACAGCAGGGGACCTCAGAGCCCTTGGTTCCTACGCTTAAGTTCACGTGACTCATCCCAGCACCATCTTTCTCTCAGAAACAAACTCTAACTCTCAGGCTAATAATCTTAAATTTCTAGTGGATTCTTGCCCAACATGTTGGTTCACCCATGCTATCAAATTCATGTACTATATGTCTTAGTCAGGGTTTCTATTCCTGCACAAAACATCATGACCAAGAAGCAAGTTGGGGAGGAAAGGGTTTATTCAGCTTACTTCCAGATTGCTGTTGATCACCAGAGGAACTTTAAGCAGGTCAGGAACCAGGATCTGATGCAGAGGCCATGGATGGATGGTCCTTACTGGCTTGCTTCCCCTGGCTTGCTCAGCCTGCTCTCTTATATAACCCAAGACTTCCAGCCCAGGGATGGCACCACCCACAAGGAGCTCTACCCCCTTGATCACTAATTGAGAAAATGCTCCACAGCTGGATCTCATGGAGGCACTTCCCCAACTGAAGCTCCCTTCTCTGTGATAACTCCAACCTGTGTTAAGTTTGCACACAAAACCAGCCAGTAAAATTGACCCCTTGTCAACTTGACACACAAACACATCACTATTAAGCCTCAACCCTTACTTTCTTATTCATCCCCAAGATGTAAAATCTCACAGTCTTTACATATTAAAAGTTCAATCAATTTAAAGTGTCCAATATATTTTAAAATTCAAGGTTTCTTAACTGTGGGCTCTACTAAGATATAAACTGAGTCTTATATATTCCATTTCACTCCTGAAATTACTACCTATGTTTAGTTGTTGCATTGTGTTGGTGGAAGTTTGAACTTGAGTCTTCCTCACATTAGTATTCTAAATCATATCCATAAGTGTGAGATTAGTAACTAAAACATTTTCCCTTCAAATTCATACAGTTTTGTCAATTGTATTAACATATATTTGTCAATTGTATAACATATATTAACATATATGGCCTGTTCAACATATATTTTATTTATACTTCCATTCATAAACATAAATTTGTTTGTAAATGTACTTTGTAGTTTCTTAGTGTTTAGAAAAATTATTGGTTCTTGATTTTTAGATTAATTATACTGGAATGAGAATATTACTCATATTCTTTCAGAAACATTAAAAGTCTATCTTACTACCCATTATATGCTTTTATTTCTTCATGTATTCCATGGATATTTGATAATAATTGTTTGTGCTATTTTTGTTGGACAGTGTTATATATATTCCAACTGATACTTTTGGAGTGATGACAAAGTCCTGTTTTCTTCCCAGTTTCTGAGCATACTTATGGATTCATATTTCTCTTTAGTTCTATAAGTTGATGTCTCACATATGTTTCAGCTATATTTTTGGTACACAAATGACAGGACTGTCCTGTCATTTTGATGGACTGGTCTTTGCATATTTTCTTAGTGTTCCTTTTTCTCTCTGGTAATTTTCACTCCTCTCACCCCTATATTTTTACATTTATATAAAAAATCATGCTCCCTTATGATTGGTGTTTGTGTGATATACTACTTTAATCCCTTGGCTTTAAATTATACTTGTAATGTGTACTTATCTGTGTGTGTTTATTGGCCATGAAACTAGAGAGATGATGATGAGAACAGAGGATAATGTCTTAAGGAAAAAGGGGACTAGACTCATATAGGCTATGTAATAAGAAAACAAAAGTGGTATTAATGGGGTAGGCAGTAGGGAAGGAGCTGGAGGACTATGGAGAGGGAATTCTGGAGTCAATGGAGAGAACAAAACACATGAGAACAAGGTAAATTGATGCACATGTATGAGAATTTATTTAATAATTGCATGTATAATTATATTTGAAATGTTTTATTATGGAAAAGATACAGTTAGAACACAGTCTTCTATTTATCAATATTTACAAAAATATATGTTACAAAAAAAGGATATCTTCATGTACAAAGTAATGTTCTTAGAGGTGGCTTATATTTCAGCCTACATAGCATTTAAAAAAATAATGTCAAATTGTTTGAAGACATGTCAGAATAGTAGGAAATAACTTTGAATTGCTAAGTTTTGTAAACTGTAGGTCTGCAAATCTATGAGAAATGATATAATGAAGACAGAATTTACCATCAGTAAAGCCTCCAATGCCAACTGCTGGCTGATAAAGATCTACAGGCTTTGATACACACACACACACACACACACACACAAACACACACATCTTAGTATATAAATAAATACAAATAAATTTGTATTGATTATATTTATTATTATATTCACATGTTATGTGAATCAGGTTATGAGTGTTTAGATCTGTTTCACGTGTCAATTCTATGTCTTGTAACCCTTCAGATTCCTCCCCGAGTAATTTCAAAATGTACAATTAATCATTCTAGATGCTTTATCATATTCTGCTATATAAAACTAAAACCATCTTCTGCCTCATCCCTTTCTTTCCTGTCAACTTTGCAGCCTTCAGTAAGCATTATTGTATTTTCTACTTTAACGAAACATGCTAAATGAATCATAGAGCTTGCCTTTCTGTGAACAGTTTATTTAATACAGCACAACAGCCTCTAGTTCCACTTTTGTTGCAACAAATTCAAGGGGAAAAAAGTCAACAATATTAAAATACTTGGTATAAGCCAAGGGAGATAGGGAAAGAAAGTTACAGTTGGTTTTCTATGTCATCTGTTCAGGCTTCCCCAACAAATGTCCATATATTTAGTAGGCAGTAGACACTTAGTTCTCACAGTTGTGAGCCTGGAAAGTCCATGTCTAACTTGGTGGCAGATTTTGTGTCAGGCAAGGGTCCATACTAAAGAGGGTTCATTTCTTGCTACATCTACATGCAACAGAAGCGCTTGGAGACAAGTTTCTTATACAGGAATCAATCTTTGATTACCTAGTCATCTCTTGGGAGATCACACTTCTCAATGCTACATCAGGTATTAGGTTCCAACATTTAAACTTCATGATGACCCCAGTCCTCTTAGTATAGGTATCAGTTACATTTATTTTATATAACTTCCCTAAAAATTATCATAAGGTACATGACATAAAAAAGTTATCATTTTCTAATGACAAAAAGGCAAAATCTGTAAGTCAAGTCATCCAGGGCTGGAGTTAATCCTCAGGCTCTTAGAGACAAGCTATTTCTTGTCTCTTTCTGTAAGTGTCTGGGAATGGTGATAACAATCTTTGGCTTGTAGCCTTAAACTCCAAATACCTGCCACATTTTAATATAATCTTTTATCAACCTGTGGCCTAAATCTAACCTCCTTCCACTTGCACAGACACCTGTGGTGGCATTTACTTCTCAACCATATAACCCAGGTTATTCTATTTATGCTAATATTAATGTTCTACAAAGCAATATTTCATATAAGGTAATAGTCATAGGTAACATGATGTGGAACATGAAAAATGTATCTCATTACTAAATAAATCCATTCTCTTACATGACATAATACAAAAAGATAGCATATGGTGATTAAAAAAACTAAGGAAACAGAATAGCAAATGAAGCAATTCCTGATTTCTCAAAATTCTAATGGATGATGCTGATGTCAATTGTGTTAATAGCCTTGTGTAATTAAAGTAAGATCTTCCTTATGGTCTGTATATTATATCCTGCTGTGCTGCTGATCTGTCTGAGATATGGCTACTGACATTGCAGAGATAATTTAGAATTAACTTGGGGGAAAATATCTATGGTTCTGTGAATATCTTGGCTCAAAGGAAGTAGCATTATTAAGAGATGTAGCCTTGCCTTGTTGGAATAAGTGTGGGCTTGTTGGAGGAAGTGTGTCACTGAGAAGGTGGGATTAGAGGTCCTATGCTCAAGCTGCACCAGTTTCAGAAAAGGGACTTTCCTGGCAGTGAATGGAAACACTGGTCTCCACCTGGATGTCTTTGGATCAAGATAGAGAACTGTCACCTCCCTCTCCAGTACCATGTCTGCCTGGGCACCGATATGCTTACTTGATGATAATGGACTTAAATTCTAAAACTGTAAGTCAGTGCCAATTAAATGTTGTCTCTACAAGAGTTTCCTTGGTTATGGTGTCTCTTCTCAGCCATAAAACCATAACTAACACAAAATTCCCAAGAAATTACTCTTATCAAGGCCAATAAAGAAATTATAAAGAAAATACCCAAAATATTTAAAAGGAAAGTTGCCAGAATAAAACTGTAGACTCAGAAGTTCAAAGATCCAGAAGGCAACAGGAGATTATGAAAGTTGTGTTTGACAAGGATCAAATTCTCCACCCTTTTCCTCCTCATGCTGACCATAAATTGTTTGTAAACATAAATGTTTACAGAGAGCATGGCCCCTATGACAAAACAATGTATCCCCTGAACTGTGAATATTTTTTCTTAGAGCTGACTCTCCTGAGCACGACAAGATTGGGAGGGAAAAGTCCAAGAAAAACAAAGATAAATTCCCATGGGTCAGATTAATGTAACAGACTGTATCTCAGTGAAACGACACAACCAGAGTATGACAGATAGCCCGTGGGTTGTGTGAACTTCAGAAGCATGGTAGGTAGTAGATGGAGCTAACTACACAGGATCATGTGGACTTCAGAAGCATGTTAAGTAGGAGATGGAGCTAACTACATGGATCAGAGAAGCAGTCCAACACCAGGAATAGGGACCTTTCAGCCCAAACCCAAAACTTCTCAAAGCTGAAACTGCACTCACCCTTAACCATCTCTTCCTGCCTGTTTCAGCATCCCCAGGAGAGCAGATGTAACAGGATAATGAGTGACTAAGAAGATGCAAGAGAGGGCAAACAACTCTCAGTGCATATGGTCTCCATATTCTTAATAATTTCAGCCAAGCCTGAACTGTCCTAGACATTACATGTTTAAAGATGTTTGGTAGATTTTACTCTTGATGTACAAAAATGAGGTACTTAGAAACTTAGAAGAACTTGGAAACTCTAAGAACCATTGAATGAGAACAGGGAATATTTAATGCATCTAAAGAGAGCTGCTAAAGTGAACAATTAATGCTCTTGGATTCAGATATCATATAAATAAATGTGTTGTTAAAGTGAACAATTAACGCTATTGAATTCAGACATTATATAAATAATATATATAATATATTATTAGTAGTATACAGATAATATCTGTGCGTAAACATACTTTCGTTGTTATAGGGAGCTCGCTCACCAGAGGTGACAACTCAGACACCCACATAGCTAACTGAAAATCCATGCCAGCCAGCTGAGACTATACTCAGGTTTTGGGTATTTATTTGCAGACTCAAGTATAGCACCTAATGTCCAGAGCATGGGCTTTAGAAGGCAAAAAACCTATTCTGGTATCATGCTCAGCAGCTACAGTGAAAGTGGGGGTGGTGCTTCACTCAAACTAGCAGTTTAACAAGAGGTAAGATGATAATAAATTTAGCTGAAGGCTGTTCTGTACAAACACTTAGTTTAGAAAAGCTAAAATAATCTTGCTGGGCCATCTTGACCTCAGGTTCCTAGAATTGAGTAGTCTTGAGTAATTTTCCATGGGACTTCCCATCAAGGAGATAAACTTCATGTCAACCTTAAAATGGTCTAAGCAAGAATACAAGATGAGAAACTTCTGTCCTGTCTTGTCCTTCCACATTTTCCCCTATTCTGCTGATCAGTGCATTGGTTTAGGATATGATTCTGCGCTAAAGAAACTCAGCCTTTGAGGTCACTATTTTCTATGATACTGTAGCTCACTACCCTTTTCTCGTCATGCTCACTGTAAATTTCACAGTACTTTTAGAGAGAACATGTTCCTCTATGACAACAGACATACACAGGGAAGATCCCTTCATAACCCAAAGCTACCCACACTTCATTGTACTTGTTGTAGACATACACACAAGGTTACATAGAAACAGAAATGGAAAAGCACATCGGAGTAATTGTATAGTGAGAAGGGAAAAATACAAGATTGCATGCATTTGTATATGTACCAACAGTGTACTTTCATCCTGGAGTCAGCAGAGGTATGAACTTTACAGGAAAAATAGCAAACCCACAGCCCACACATTTTGCTGGGTGAAACAATGCACAGAAAAAAATTCATAGCAACGGATATACAGGCATGATAAGAGTCTCTTATGTAGCAGAACTAAGAAATGAAAATAAGCTCCACTTGTGATTTGTGTGATTTGGGGAGTACAGCTGCCCATCCTGCCAACTAAGCCAGGAAAGGTAGGGCAGCTGTGTCCCATGGAGAAAGCAAAAACAGGAATACTGTCCTAGAGGAGTCGGAAGGATTAACTGGTGACGATCTCAGTTGTGTTCAGGACCACCCACAAGTCAATTCAAACAAAAACTTAAAGTACAGCATTTGTGTGCCCAGCTATTTATAAAACAAGAAGTAATCCCCTAATCTAATACACCATTCATGGAACAATTATAAATAGAGCAGTACTACCCACATTATTTTTAGAAAGATGAGTTTAAAACTCTCTGGTAGGCTTTAAATTGCTTAGATGGCAGTTCATTTTATTTTGTTAATGACTTGTAAACCACATAGACTGTTTTCTGTAAAGATAGACTTAGGGATGAGCATGTGTATAGAGACAATGAATGCCTGCGTTAGCTCATCTCAGGCACATATAAAAAATTATATTTAATATTAAATATATTTAATATTTATATGTTGTACCATTTTTGATGAACAATTTGCCATTTAAACAAAGAAAATTACTTACTTACTAATTGTGTCCTTACTTAGGCTATTTCTTTGGTTCTTCATTGTTCCTAAGACAGTGTTAAATTCTTTCAGAAAGTACAAGTCTACATTTCCCTGTCTCTTCTTCAGCCGTATCTTCATTGGTTTTGATAACTAATGTTTCAGTGCCAACATTGTCACTGTTTACAGTTCCTGTTTTCAGACACAGTGTTTTCTGCCAGTAAAAAATTATTCTGCAAACTGGGATCTACATTCTAAACTTGTGTTCATTTTTAAAGATACAACTCATATTTCACATTATTTGATCAACTATCCTTTAATAGTTTAATTCTAGAGTCTTATGGATTCACGTAATCCTATGAAAGTTCAATCATAGTTTACTGCAGTATAAATTATGAATGTGACTCTTACCTATAAATTTCAAGATTTTTATAGACAATGGTATATTACTCATATTAATAACTTTATTCTCCTGTCTTAATATGTTAATTACATAGTGATTCCCATTATCTGTTTCTTGTATTCATGAAGTCTTGATGAGTCAATGAGCCAATATTTTATGTTATTTTTTTTTTTAAGTATGAGTTTCTGCCTCTCAACCTACCATAGCCCTTGTGATCAGGAGTGAAACAGAACATGGATATTGGACTTCTTATGTACTTTTTTTAGTTGAAAAAATATGCAATATATTCAGATTGTGGTTTCCTTCCCCCAACTTCTTCCAGATGCTGCTAATCTCTCAACCCACCCAACTCCACACCCTTTCTTTATCTTTCTCTTTGGGAAACAAACAGGAAAAGACACTAAAAAGAATTAAAAAAAAAACAAAGAAAAATATAAGAAACATATGGACATATACACACATACACATCAACACAAACTATAAGAGTGGAAAAGTAGGTTAATACAAACTAATTTGAAGCATGTTTTGTTTACCAACTTTTTTGTTTGCCTGTTTTAAAAATAGAAATGACAGGCCATTATATACAATAGACAGGAGAGAGTAGGGGCCGGATTGTAGAGGCTTACTATGTTGTTACTGCTTCTTTATTGTAGAGACTATTATACATTGTGGCTCATAGTACAAAAATATTTTATTGCCATCTCCTTTATGTTTTGGGAACTTCTTATTTCATGCAGATTTTATATTTTGGAGCAGTCAAAATAGTACAGTTATCTACAGAAAACAGCTCATGTGCACATGTGGTCGCACCCTCAGGATAATCAGCTTATGGTTGATGTCCCTATACAGTTTTGTTTTGTGGTATACATGTGTTTGGAGAAGTATTCTGTTTATGATGTTGAGATTACAGTATTAGAGAACATAACTTTTTTTGCAATTTTTATAAAGCTGGGAATACAACAGAAGTTCAATTGCTAAAAGATGACAAACATTAGAAGACATGAAGATGTTCTTCTCCAATACTTAAAAATAGGTTGTAACAGTACTTTCCTAGTCAGCAGTTTCTTTTCCGATCTTTGTCTAAAAAAATTAATGAAATAATAATATCTGTAGTTCAAGTGATTACAGTGTACTCTCATACAACCACACAAAACATACAATACTCCAAGAAGTCTGACCAAATATTCTTAGAACACATTCTCACTGTTTCTTTTTCTGTCTGTTTCTCTTTCTAGATCCTCTTACTTCCTCTGTCTTTTTTCTAAACCCTTACATACTACCTAGATATCTTCATTTTATCTATTAAAAATTTCATTATTTCTCTGTTTTCATTTTCAAAATGAGCTTTCTTGGAGGAAACTTTTATTTAATAAAACAGAACTTAGGCAGCTATTCAAATTGTGGGGCATGACAAACAGGTTATCATAAGGAAATGGCATTTGACGTAGTAAGTGCTAAGTTAGTGCTTGTTAGAATGAAGAGTTCATTTTATTGTCTTTCATCTCTCTTTAAAGATTATGAAATCCGGCGTCTTCAGACAGATATGTTGCCTTTTCCAATGACAGTCAACACTTAACTTCTAAAGAACTCCTCACTGAGGACACATTACATCAAATACACTGTTAATAAAAATGATTAATTTAGCATTTTTCTGAAATTTTACCAGGAATGAGTTTATAAATATATATATATATAACAGAAGATTGGAAATACGTGAGAGAGACAGTTACAGCTAGTGCAACTTGTACTCAGTAGTGGTGGTTGTTATAGTAGGATAAGGGAACTTTTTCATTTAGATTAAAAGATGACTTTGTTTGATCTTTTTAAAATATTGATTTATTTATTTGTGTGTGTGTGTGTGTGTGTGTGTGTGTGTGTGTGTATGTGTTTGTGTACACTGTAGTTGTCTTGAGATATAACAGAAGAGGGCATCATATCCCATTGTAAATGGTTGTGAGCCACTATATTGTTGCTGGGATTTGAACTCAGGACCTCTGGAAGATCAGTCAGTGCTCTTAACCACTGAGCCATCTCCCCATCACCTTATTACTATTACATTATTCTCTCACAAAGTCACTTATGTTCTTTCTTTCTTTGTGTGTATTGTATTTTAATTTCCATCTATTATTTTTTAAATTTCAACGTTTCAACTGATGTTTCATATAAAATCATTATAATAGCTGAGTAGTAGTAGTCCATTGTGTAAATGTAACACATTTTCTGCATCCATTCCTCTGTTGAGGGACTGTGGGGCAGTGGTCTGTTCAGGAAACGTGTTCGAGTAACAGTTCTGGAACCCTGGAGACCTGATAGGCAGTAATTTTTGCTTGCAAGAGATAGAAGGTGTTCTGTCATGTCTCCTAGGTCCCTGGCTCCTGTTTCAGTCCCAACCCCTCATAACCTCCCCCTGCAAGAGATGTATGTTCTGTCACATAGACAATACCCCAAGCTCCCAGAATTCTAGCTGGACCCTACCACCAGTCATCTGACCACAGCCAGGTATGCCCCACCCCACAGATAGTGCCGCCTCACAATATAAGGGGTCCCCTCCCCTTTGTCTTCTTCTCTTCATCTCTTGCCCTCTCTCTTCTTTTCCTCTCTTCTCCTTCTCCTTTCTCTTTCTCTCGCCACATGGTCATGGCCGACCTCTTTTTTCTTTTCTGTAATAAAATATCTTACGACTATGCATTGCCTCCTTTTAACTAATACATTGTGCAGCCCCAGCGACTGCAGCAGCTAGGCTGGGAACCACCAACTCTCCTGCACAGAACAGCCACGATGCTGGTTCCTTTCCCACCCCCTCTCCCCTTGTTCCCAGCCCCTCCACAAGGCGTTTGTGATGTCCAAGAAGATGGAACTTATGCCCCAGGCTTTTCAGGAGACCAAGGGGCCCCCTGAAGCTGTTTCATTACCTCTAACCCTCCCCACCAGACTGGGACCCAGAAAACCCCTGGCTGGGCAGAGTGTGCAGACAGCCACCTATACCTGTGCTGCCCAGAGAAGGGAAACTCTGGCCAGGTATAGGTCATCCTACACTTCTCCCTTTTGTTCCCTGGCCACCCAGTGCCCAGTGCCCAGCATGGAAGTCAAGGCAGCAGGGAAAGAGAGCACTCTGTGCCCGACAAGGGACATCTGGATTCTTTTCAGCTTCTGGCTATTATAAATAAGGCTGCTATGAACATAGTGGAGGATGTATCCTTATTACATGTTGGAGTATTTTCTGGGTATATGTCCAGGAGTGGTATAGCTGGGTCCTCAGGTAGTACTATGTCCAATTTTCTGAGGAACAGCCAAACTGATTTCCACAGGGGTTGTACCAGTTTGCAATCTCACCAGCAATGGAGGAGTGTTCCTCTTTCTCCACATCCTCACCAGCATCTGCTGATCGATATGAGAATGGCTACTACAGCTTGTTTCTTGGAACCATTTGCTTGGAGAATTGTTTTCCAGACTTTTACTCTGAGGTAGTGTCTGTCTTTGTCACTGAGGTGGGTTTCCTGAATGCAGCAAAATTTTGTGTCCAGTTTATGTATCCATTCTGTTAGTCTATGTCTTTTTATTGGGGAATTGAGTCATTTGTAGGCAAATGGATGGAACCAGAAAATATCATCCTGAGTGAGGTAACCCAATCACTAAAAAACACACAAGGCATGCATTCACTGATAAGTGGATATTAGCTCAGAAGCTCAGCATACCCAAGATACAATTCTCAAACCACATGAAACTCAAGAAGAAGGAAGACCAAAGTGTGGATACTTCGGTCCTTCTTAGAAGGGAGAATAAAATACCCATGGAAGGAGTTACAGAGACAAAATGTGAGCAGAGACTGAAGGAATGACCATCCAGATACTGCCTACCTAGGGACCCATCCCATATGCAGTCACCAAACCCAGACACTATTGTGGATGCCAACAAGTGCTTTGCTGACAGAAGCCGGTTACTGCTGTCTCCTGAGAGGCTCCACCAGTGCCTGACAAATACAGAGGTGGAGGTTCACAGCAAGCCATTGGACTAAGCACAGGGTCCCCAATGAAGGAACTAGAGAAAGGATCCAAGGATCTCAGGGGGTTTGCATTCCCATAGGAGGAACAATATGAACTAACCAATACCCCCAGAGCTCCCAGGGACTAAACCACCAACCAAAGAGCACACATGGTAGAACTCATGGCTCCGGCTGCATATGCAGCAGAGGATTGCCTAGTTGGACATCAATGGGAGGAGAGACCTTGGTCCTGTGAAAGCTCTATGCCGCAGTGTAGGGGAATGCTAGGGCCAGGAAGTGGGAGAGTGTGGGTTGGTGAGCAGGGGGAGGAGGGAGGGGATAGGGTTTTTTTAGAGGGGAAACCAGGAAAGGGAAGAACATTTAAAATTTAAATAAAGAAAACATCTAATAAAAAAAGAAAAAATAAATAAAATCTTGTGAAAGAGAGGTGACAAATCGTTTGGTCACAATACTAGAATAAAAGTTCAGAAGACTGAAGTATAAAAAAATTATAAACTTCTTCCACTGAAACTATACTTTTTTCCTGTATTTTAAAATGTATATTCACACTCCTGTGAACTAATTAAGTAACAATAAAAATAATGGACATTTTCACATTTAAAAATTATTTTATAGCTGATGAAATTGAGACTAAATATCTTATGTACAATAAAATCTAGTTCAAGGAAACTCTAAACTAAAAAAAATTCCAACTGCTATCCAGTTTGGGTTTCTTCCTTTACACTTCAATATCTTTCCAATAAATCTAGAAACTTTGAGGGCTGCTAAATGTAACATTTAGTTGGCTTTATATTAATTTAACATTAAACATTTATTAGAAAGAAAGAAATTAAGGTTGTATTATCAAGAATAGGACACGAAGGTAATTGAACTGGCTTATTTGTTACAAATGAAAATATTCTTCATGATATAAAAACCTTCATATTTTATTAAAAACTAGGATTTTAATAACTTCAATTAATAGTTTGACTGCTAGACTGACACTATCATATTTATAATCAAATTTCTAAGTAATGCCCAGAAAATCAAATTTGTTCTTATTAAAACACAAGAAAAGAAATGACATACATTGATATTTTCTCATTAAGTACAATAAAATGTCCCCCATGTATATGTTAATAGCTTTAAACTTATTCTCAGAGATTTGCTAAATTAATTTTGCAGAAATCTCCAAACACTGTTAATTCAAAAGTGATTTATTTACTGTTTACTGAACTGAAGGTTCAATTCTGAGTTTCCAATGCTGTTTTAATGAGATCCTTGCATTAAAGTTATTTTTTTCAATTAATTGTTCTCTAAAATTATATGTCCACTTGGATTGCTTACTTCTTAGGGAGAAGTCATTGTGCAGAAAGGTTTAGAGCTTTATAACTATATCAATGCAAAAATACTCAATAAGATTCTTGCAAGCTGAATCAAAGAACACATCTAAATGATCATCCACCATGATCAAGTAGGCTTCATCCCAGGGTTGCTGGGAAGGTTCAATATAGGGAAATCCATCAATGTAATTAACTATATAAACAAACTCAAAGAAAAAAAAAAACATGATCATCTCATTAGATCCTGAAAGAGCATTTGACAAAATCCAACATCCCTTCATGATAAAAGTCTTGGAAAGATCAGGAATTCAAGGTCCATACTTAAAAATAGTAAAAGCAATATACAGAAAACCAGTAGCCCACATCAAACTAAATGGAGAGAAACTTGAAGCTATCCCACTAAAATCAGGGACTAGACAAAGCTGCCCACTCTCTCCCTACCTATTCAATATTGTACTTTAAGTCCTAGCCAGAGCAATTAGACAACAAAAAAAGATCAAAGGGATACGAATTGGAAAGGAAGAAGTCAAATTATCACTATTTGCTGATGATATGATAGTATCCTTAAGTGACTCCAAAAATTCCACAAGAGAGCTCCTAAAGCTGATAAACAACTTCAGCAAAGTAGCTGGATATAAAATTAACTCAAGCAAATCAGAGGCCTACCTCTACACAAAGGATAAACAGGCAGAGAAAGAAATTAGGGAAACAACACCCTTCACAATAGTCACAAATAATATAAAATACCTCGGTGTAACTCTAACTAAGTAAAAGATCTGTTTGACAAGAACTTCAAGTCTTTGATGAAGGAAATTGAAGAAGATCTCAGAAGATGGAAAGATCTCCCATGCTCGTGGATTGACAGGATTAATATAGTAAAAATGGCCATCTTGGTGAAGGCAAACTACAGATTCAATGTAATCCCCATCAAAATTCCAACTCATTTCTTCACAGACTTAGAAAGAGCAATTCACAAATTCATCTGGAACAACAAAAAACCCAGGATAGCCAAAACTATTCTCTACAATAACGGAACTTCTGGTGGAATCACAATCTCAGACCTTAAGCTGTACTACAGAGCAATTGTACTAAAAACTTCATGGTATTGGCACAGTGACAGGCAAGTAGATCAGTGGAACAGAATTGAAGACCCAGAAATGAACCCACACAACTATGGTCACTTGATCTTTAAAAAAGGAGCTAAAACCATACAGTGGAAAAAAGACAGCATTTTCAGCAGATGGTGCTGGCTCAATTGGTGGTTAACATGTAGAAAAATGCAAATCGATCCATTCCTTTCTCCTTGTACAAAGATCAAGTGCAAGTGGATCAGGGACCTCCACATCAAACCAGATACATTGAAACTAATAGAAAAGAAAGTGGGAAGAACCTCGAGCAAATAGGCACAGGGGATAATTTCCTGAAGAGAATGCCAATAGCTTCTGCTCTAAAATCAAGAATTGACAAATGGGACCTCATAAAGTTGCAAAGCTTCTGTAAGGCAAAAGACACTGTCAATAAGACAAAACGGCAACCAACAAATTGGGAAAAGATCTTTACCAACCCTATATCTGATAGAGGGCTAATATACAATGTATACAAAGAAGTCAAGAAATTATAGACTCCAGAGAACCAAATAACCCTATTAAAAATGGGGTACAGAGCTAAACAAAGAATTCTCAACTGAGGAATACCAAATGGTTATGAAGCACCTAAAGAAATGTTCAACATCCTTAGTCATCAGGGAAATGCAAATCAAAACAACCCTGAGATTCTACCTCACACCAATCAGAATGAGCTAAGATAAAAAGCTCAGGTGACAGCAGATGCTGGAGAGGTTGTGGAGAAAAATGGACACTACTTCATTGCTGGTGGGATTGCAAGCTGGTACAACCACTCTGGAAATCAGTTTGGCGGTTCCTCTGGAAATTGGACATAGTTCTACTGGAGGACCTAGCTATACCACTCCTGGGCATATACCCAAAAGATACTGCAACATGTAATAAGGACACATGCGCCACCATGTTCATAGCAGCCTTATTTATAATAGCCAGAAACTAGAGACAACCCAGATGTCCCTCAAGAGAGGAATGGATACAGAAATTATGGTATATCTTCACAATGGAGTACTACTCAGCTATTAAAAACAATGAATTTATGAAATTCTTAGGGAAATGGATGGATCTGGAGAATATCATCCTGAGTGAGTTAACGCAATCACAAAAGACCACACATGGTATGCACTCTCTGATAAATGGTTATTAGCCCAAAAGTTCAGAATACAGAAAGAACAACCCACAAACCACAAGGAACTCAAGAACAAGGAAGACCAAAGTGTGGACATTTCATTTCTTCATAAAAGGGGGAACCAAATAACCACAGAAGTAGTCGCAGAGATTAACTATGGAGCAGAGACTGAAGGAAGGACAAGCCAGCCTAATAAAGGTATCTCCTGAGAGGCTCTGACAGTACCTGACTAATACACATATAGAGGCTCACAGCCATCCATTGAACTGAGTACAGGGTCCCCAATGAGGAATTAGAGAAAGGAGCAAAGGAGCTGAAGGGTTTGCAGCCCCTTAGGACGAACAACAATATGAACTAACTAGTACCCTCAGAGCTCCCAGGGTCTCAACCACCAATCAAGGCCTGCACATGGGGGGTCTGATTGTTCTGGCAGCATGTGTATAGTAGAGGATTGCAAATTCGATCATCAATAGGAGGAGAGGACCTCGGCCCTGTGAAGGTTCTGTGCCCCAGTGTAGGGGAATGCCAGGGCCAATAAGTGGGAGAGGGTGGGGTGGCAAGCATGGAGAGCGGGGAGGCAACAGGGGTTTGTTCTTGTTGTTTATGTCTGTTTGTTTGTTTGTTGGAGGGAAAAGTGGGAAAGGAGAAATCATATGACATATAAATAAAGAAAATATCTAATTTCAAAAAGAAATAGTAATTGCTATTTTTTCAATGAAAAAAACTATTTTCAGTTGAGTATTTTGTAAATTACTATGAAAATAACAAATGAGTAATCATTTTAGTATTTATAGATTGATATGTTAATATGAGCAGCCATTTAGAAGGAAGGCTAGCTCATTGTTCTTACCTAGCTCAACCATTCTTACAGACTAACTACACATTTATTTTTGTATAACAAACTATTTTTAGTATATTCAAAATATTTGATTATGTGCCCTTCTTTCCCAAAAGAAACAGAAAATTTTTGAAGTGGGAGGTTTACTTCAGATAAGTTATGTAGCAAAGATTTCCTAAGACAACTCACTTCAAAGATGGCATGTTAAATTCTTGATAGTTAAACTCATATTTATTGAATATTTTACCAGATATTAAAGATAAATTTATAAATATGTCTTAAACCAATAAATATAACATGTTCATACTATGTAATATGTTAATTGACAGATGGCTAAAAGCAGAGTCTGATGTTTTATACACTTTAGATCAATCAGGGGCACATATGTGTAGATGTGGTGTTTATACATTTGATATAAGTGAGTTCACAGGAAGCCATGCCAAAAAATATTTGCCAGAAACAGGATATTTGAAAGGGGATGAAATCTAATACATAACAATATAATTCATGTTACAATAATGTATATTTAACCTCATGCAGACATTCAGGTGTCTTTTTATGATTTAAAAGTAATAAACCTTGCCATGACCCCATAAAATATTTTGATACATATGATAGATATTTCTTTCAATTTTTAGAATTCTGTAGTTTTGTAGTAGATTCAAAAGTCTCATTGTCTTTACTTTTAGCACAAATATCCTAAATTTTTTGAATTTGTTGAAATAAAAGTTTTATATCTTAGGTTATGTAAACAATTAAATACACACAGCCACATATATTATAATTTATCCTATTTTTAAAGACAGCGCTAAGCAAATTCAGCTTTTCAGTAAGTTATTCAACACAATCCTAAATAATTAAAATTCAAAGCTTATCCAATTTTTATATATATATATATACCAAGTTATGATAGGGCATGACATTTAATTCTCAGAAAGCTGATCAATTTGGAGATAAAGGAAAAATGGAATTTTAGGTGTATATGTTCTGCAAACTGGTTACATTCTTTACAGACCATCTATGTTCATAACCCTTTTCCACAAAGTACCTTAATTTTCAACCTCTCAATTATTCTTTTCCTTTCCATTCAACTCTGACATGACATTTGTTCTTTCTTTTTTCTTCTTCCCTGCCTCAAGTCCAATTAATATCAACCTGCTAGTCTTGGAAGAATACATATGTTTTATGTGAAATCTATCATTCCCTTGAGAAAGTAAATTTTTTTACAAACAAGGTTCTTACTTCATTACCAAATTACAGTGTCAGTGATCATTAAACTATTATGTAGCGTGCACTGGAAGTGGTAGACTATGGTAAGTACACACAAATCAGCTTACACAAACCTTTACCTAAGACCTATTACTTTAGCATGAATCACATTCAGACCAGCACTTACATTCA
This sequence comes from Mastomys coucha, assembly GCF_008632895.1. Lineage (NCBI taxonomy): Eukaryota > Metazoa > Chordata > Mammalia > Rodentia > Muridae > Mastomys > Mastomys coucha. The sequence continues at coordinate 8,286,967 of NW_022196901.1, read as the reverse complement.
GCATATACCTGACTTTACAATGGTTTACAACAGTAGCTGTAAAAGAACACTGTACTTCTCTCAGCATTATCTTCCATTGCTAGTCTTTATGCTATAGCAAGTGAATTTTAGTACTTGACATAAAGAATTTACAATTACACTGCTGCAAAAAGAACTCTTAGTGAACATTAATGAAACCCAAGAGGTAAAAATATGTCAGGCTCATTTTTTAATGTTTAGAAAACTACCAAAGTACTATTAGTTATATTATATATAGTCTTCAAAATTGACATTAATACCCAGACAATAACAACTTCCTAATTGAAGCATTCAAGTTAAAGAAACTTCTAATGCTGATACTCAGTGCTTTCCACACTGGATGGTAATTCAATTCAAGAACTTCTACCTTGTCTGTGCTTTCTTTGTACTCCAAAGCTTTGCAGTTGAAGATCTGTGCCCTGTTTTTGACTTTAGTGATGATGTAGACTTTTTTATTTGCTGAATACTCAGCATAGAAAAGACTTTAGGAAAACTATTTTTTATCATGCAACTGAACATTGTTGAAATAAAGATTAAATGTCATATATGAACAAACTTATCCACACACATAATGGAAGACTATTATACTGTTAAAGACAGTATACAAGCATTCTTATAAAAACATCAGTTTAGAAAAATGCATATTAGAATAGAATATGTCCTCAGTGTCTTATATTCTTATATTTCAGTCTCTTTCTCTCTCTCTCTCTCTCTCTATCTCTCTCTCTCTATCTCTCTCTCTCTTCATCTGACTTGAAAAAACATGTGCAGAGGTAGAAAAAATATTTTTTATGTATAGAATCTACAAATGGAGATAAGTCACATAATAGGAGAAAATGTTTGTGGATTGTGAATTTATACACCTGTAGTTCTAGCACTTGGGAGGCCGGGAAAGAAACATCAATATCAATCTTGACATTATAGGTAGACAATAACTTATAAACATGGGTACATATGTAATATATATGTGTGTATATACATATCCACACATATAGACACATATATATATTACATATTTTATAATAATATATTTATAATGTAATATGTCATTGTATTATTTAAATATTATATAATTATTACATATACTATGCATGCATGTTATATATATATATATATATATATATATATATATTAAAATATTATTCCCCAAAACAAGCCATAAGTGGGGACAAGGCAAGTGTTTTGTTGCAATGAAGATATTCCATGACCACAAAAATTCATATAAAAGAAAGCATTTAATCGGAGCTTGCTCAGAGTTTCAGTGGCTTATTCAATTAACATTATGGCATGGACATTGGTGGTCTACAGGCAGATAGATTGTTTGAGAAGTTTCTGTGATTTCTACATGCAGATCCATAGGCAGCAGGAAATGAAAGCCACTGGACCTAGCTTGGACTCTTGAAGCGTCAAAGTCCTCCCCGAGTGACACACTTCCTCTAACAAGACCACATGTACTTTAATAAATCCATACCTCTTAAGCCTTCTTAAGTAGTGCTAGTCCCTTATGACTAAGCATTCAAACATATGAGCCTGTGGGGGCCACTATTTTCAAACCACCCGAGTATATAATCATTATCTGGTATATTTTGATATGATCCTGAGACAGAGAAAATAGGTAGAAAATGGGAAAGTTTTAGTAAATAAATGGTTTGATCTGGTAAAACTGTGCTATTTTAACATCACAAATATGCTATGCTATTATTGTACAATGACAGTAAATTGGTAAAATTTTCAGAACATCTAATCATTTTCACTTCCTTGACAACTTCTCCTGAAAATTTAGTAAGGGTTATTTTGAAAATAGTAACACTGAGCAAAGTCCTAATAGTATATAGACAGCTACTCATGGCTGCATTTGGAGGAAAGAATATTTCCAGAAGCGACTAGAATGTTTTCATAAGGAAAATACACACTTTCAAGTGCCAGAAAAGAAATTGATGCTGCTTGCGAGTTTGTGTGTGTGTGTGTGTGTGTGTGTGTGAAAGAGAGAGAGAGAGAGAGAGAGAGAGAGAGAGAGAGAGAGAGAGAGAGAGAGAGAGAGAGAGAGAGGTATGGGGAGAGTCTGAAGCAATTCAAAGGTTTTGACAGCATAAATTACATCTGTTCTTAGTTAGGGTTACTATTACTGAGATGATACATCATAACCAAAGCAACTTGGGAGGAAATGATTTACTTGGCTTATGCTTCTGTATCACTATTGCTTTTTGAAGGAAGCCAGTAAAGGAACTCAAATAGAGCAGGAACCTAGAAAGAGGAGCTGATGCAAAAAGCATAGAAAGGGTGCAACTTACAGGTCGGCTTATCATGGTTTGCTCAGACTTATCTCTCATAGAAGCCAGAACCCCCATCCCAGCAGTGACCCCACTCACAAGGGTCTGGGCCCTCCCACAGCAATGACTAATCAAGAAAATGGCCAACATGCTTGCCTATAGCTGATTTTATGGAGGCATTTTCTTAATTGTGGCTCCATAATCTTATGAGTCTGGGTTGGATGAACCTGACATAAACCTATCCAGGAAACTTGTGCCTTCCTTTTTAACAAGACATCCTCACACACACATTTGTACAGACCAGACTTTGAAACTCAAATTCTGATGTGATTGTGTGAACTCCTAGAAGTCTGGTACTCATCTAACAAACAAGTCTACATTTGGTACAAATAATGTAACAGAAATACTTTTATTTTTTAAAAATAGGATGAAGTATTAAATGATATCAGAAGAAATACCAATTTGAATCATTTGCAATGATCTTGGGTGTATGTGGAATTAGGGTAACTAATATAATTCTGGAAGTGACATTCAATGGCTGGGTGTAGATGGATGTTTAAAATTGATATAATAGGATTGATTGAGACATTTAGTTCATAGTGTGAGAAAATGTGTAAAGAGTGAGTTCAAGTGCTGCATAAATGTTATAATTTTAATCCCTATTACTCATACAAAATAATGAATTTTATTTGACATTTTCATACATGTGTTTGAACAATATGGCCTACATGGGCTCATAGATTTGAATGCTTAGTCACTAGGGAGGCTATTTGAAGGGTTAGAAAAATTAGGATGTATAACCTTGTTGGAGAAAATGTTTCATTGGAGGACGGGCTTTGAGGTTTCCAAAATCTCATGTTAGACCCATTTATTCTCTCTCTCTCTCTCTCTCTCTCTTTCTCTGGACTTGCCAGGATAATGGATTAGCCTTTAAGACTGCAGGCAAGCCCCGAATTAATACTGTTTTTATAAGACTTGCCACTCTCACGGTGCTTCTTCACAATAATAGAATAGTGCCTAGAAGGGAAGTTGGTACCAGGAATGGTGTCGTGCTATCACAGGTCTGACCATGCTTTGTGTTGTTAGAAGGTGGACTTTGGGATTTGTATTCGAGAAGTAACTGTACACTTTAAGCAGGTATGATGGAACATTGTAGCAGAACTACAGAAGACAGTGGTGCTGTGAATGATATGGAGTTCAGGAGCCATCTAAAGAGGTTTTAGATGGAAGAACTTTAGAAAGAGACCTAGAGAATAGTCTAGTAATATTTTAACCAATGATGTGGCTGCACCTTGACTCTAAATCAAAGAGTTGTGGATTAACAAACTTGGTAGAGGAGATTTAAAGACTGCATAGTATTTATTGCGTCATGTGAATTTTAGAAATCATTCTTCTGCAGATCTATCATAAAATGGAGCACTTTAGTAAGCATCACCCTTTCATGGTCTCTGCATCAGTTCCTGAACACAGATTTTTATCATGTTTTAGTTCCTGTCCTGAGTTTCTTTGATGATAATCTTTGATGCAGAAGAAGTGTAAGTGAAATAAACTCTAACCCTCATGTGGCTTGTAATAATGTTTCTTCATCACAAGTAGTTACCCCAGCTAAGACTCATGCATATAACTCACTTTAATATTGTCCATCTCCTACTTCCCTCCCTACATTGCTTTCATGCTTCTTCACTACTTTCCTCTTTTGTTCTCTTCTATGTTCACGGAAATTGCCATATTCATTAATAATTGAACATGTACCTACTTAAACACTGACCTATTTAAAAATCTAAGGTATCAAATGGTTAGAGTTTCCATTATTTAATACAGAACTGTGGCAGGAATGGATTTGAGCATAGTTCACTTTAGAACAACTCAAGTGGGCAAGATGAAAGCTATGAGGAAGTACCAAACTGTGAGCTTGGTATGTGAGTCTGCTAATAGATGTAATAGTTTGGGTACTTGAAATTGAATTGTAGACTCTCCAGTGAGAGCTGCCATCTTCTCTCTGGTGAGTT
>NW_022196901.1:8270348-8276165 GCF_008632895.1 Mastomys coucha | reverse complement strand
AAAAAAAAAAAAAAAGAAAGAAATCTCTAAAAGAAGGAAAAAAAAAGAAATTGAATTGTAAATATGTATTCTGTAATTTAAGCAAAGGAACTGGAATAAGTGACAATAAACAGCATAGTTATACTTTGTTTTGATTGGTTTGGATATTCATTTTTGTTTTTTTTTCTGTTTTTTACTTTCTTAACCCAATTTTGGGCTTACCAGTAGTTAGAGGACTAAAGATGGAAGAATGTACAGTGAAAATTTAAACATATCAGCGATTAGCATGGAAGAAACCAAGAGAAGGGCCCATCTCTAAAGTTAACAAGATGAGTACTTTACTTAAGTGAGAATGGCCAACATATTTATTTGAAGCTGAAGATATTGATGTCATGGAATAATATAAAAACAGACTAAATAGCAGTCAAAGTACACAGTTATGTGCATTAATCTCAAGTTTATGCTACTAAATTTATCGAAGTTAATGAATATTTTTGATTAAAATATTAAGTAAGTTAGAAAACTAATGCACTCAGCAATTGAATAATTTCTTTTTAAGCTTTTATTGACAATTTTTTTAACCTTATAAGAAGATACCAAAATGACTGTGAACAAAAGAGGTATTTGATTTTCTTTATTTTTCCTCTTAAACTTGATGTGGTAAGATAAGTGAACTGATATCCATTTGCTGTTTGGAGGAATAACATACTTATACAGACAAAAAAATTACTGTAATTTATATTTTAATGTTTTATAATTTAAATTTTGATCTCTTTAGTTATTTTAGATGTACTCCAAGGTTTGATATAAGTATATTAAATATTATATTGTTCTATATATTTTTAAGCTTAAAAACAATGAAGCTCAATAATTTTTTTACATCAAGAGCAAAAATATATATTAATGGTTACCTTATTTGGCTAAAATCACATAAACAAAAATACATAGCACTCCTTTGTCATTAGTACTGTTTAATTAATATGTGTGGGAGGAGGGGAGTTAGGTCTTATGTTCCTAAGGAAATGTCAGTGTTTCTGTAGATTCATAAGTCAGTTACAAAATAGAAATTCTTGCAAGATTTAAAGTATAACACTTGTTAATAAATTGAATACATTTATGCTTGTTAAATTACATTTCTGTATGAAACCATATAATAGGCATTCAAATACTATTAGATTTACATTTTTTTTTTTTTGATTTTCAAGACAGGGTTTCTCTGTATAGCCCTGGCTGTCCTGGAACTCACTCTGTAGACCAGGCTGGCCTAGAACTCAGAAATCTGCCTGCCTCTGCCTCCCAAGTGCTGGAATTAAAGGCATGCGCCAACACCGCCCGGCCTTAGATTTACATTTTAATGAAATTACTGGACATAGCTATGTTCTATAGTTTAAACTGTTTAACTAGATTTGAGAAGTAATATAGTCACAAATTTTACTAATATGAAATTATCTAGAATTACTTTAAGGTCAATTAGTAATTATTTGATACTCTCAGATAAGTGTGCTGAAGAATTCATGCTAGAGCATTAACTGCAAAACTAAATGTTAACAAATGATTTTTGACATTTTCACAAATCCTTATTTTATTTTATTTATTAGTATTGATGTGTGTGTGTGAGAGAGAGAGGGGGGGAGAGAGAGAAAGAGAGAGAAGAGAGAGAGGGATGCCTGTGTGGGGTGTTGCTTGTATATGCTTCTACATGTATGAAGGTCAGAGGACCACTTTGAAGAATAAATTATTTCCTTCCCACCTTAAAATGGGTCCTGAAGATCTTCAGGTTTACATGAAAAATGTTTCCCTTTACCCACTGAGCAATCTCACCTGCACTAAAGTTCAGTTTTCTATAAAACAGTTTCAATTCTGTATTTCTTTGAATATATCACTAGTCTTGATATTTTTACCAAAGAAAATGTTCCACATAAAATTGCACAAAATAAAAATTTACAAGTCCCATAATTAAAACTAAATTTTAGTTAACTTTTATCCTCCACTGTCCCCAATCCCATCTGGAATTTATAGAATTATTTAAAACAAATTACAAAGAAGACGGAAATATAACTAAAAAGAAGAGATTCAGAGCATTTGTTTTAGAATTTTTTTGGGGTTAGAATTTTAGCTGGATAAATCATATACCTATATTTAGCTTAGATTGAATAGTAATCATGTCTTTCTAAAACCAGCAACTTCAGTGTTTATATGAAAAGTGATGCTTTGGACATCACACGCCACAGGTATTTATGCAATATCTGTCTCTGCAGTATCCTTGAGAGTGCTGTGTAGCATTTAAATCAAGTGAGATTTATTGCCAATGATCAAACTCTGGTTCTCAGAACAAAACCTCTCCAGACAGCTCTGAGTCTCTGGGCAGCTTCAGCTTGCATTTGGCAAGTTTGCTATTTAGAAATAGAAGTATGAGAGCTATTGTGTTTTCCACAATGCAAAATCCAATTATGTCATTACATTGATTTTGCAGACAAAAACATAAAGCCACAAATATAAAAATGTGCCCTTTTAGAACTTCGTCTTGAATTGCATATTTCTATTGCATTTATAAAATGTCCCCTTTCAGAAATACAATGGCATAAGTCTGGATGCTACTAGAATTTTATTGCCATCTCTAAGGGAAAAACAGTGACGTGCAAATCAGATCAGATTTCATTGTAATACATAATTTTACAAAATACCCATCTGGAAGAATATGTTTCATTCTGTGCTTTATAAATTACATCATGCTTCTGAAAGGGCAAAGAGAAAAAAAATCATTGATATAAGTTTACAAACTCTTGAATCATTGAAACATGATAAAAGGCTGCTGAAGGGCAAGAGAGTTTTCTAGCTCCGTGACATAAATGGAGTGGAGTGGGGAAGAGCTGCTTTTCCAATCAGACTAAACGGCTCAGTGGGGCTCATATTTCAGGCAAGAGAGTTATCTGAAGGAACAGCTCCCTGATTAGAACAGCAGTGATAAATCAGCTTGCATTGCTCTCAGGAGCAGCCTCTGCCTGAGCCACTCAAACAAAGGGAAACTCTCCACAGGCTTAAAATAGAAGTGAGAGGACCAGCAAATGGGGATCTGGTAATCCACAGAGGTTAAGGTGTATGTGAAGATTTCATTTCTTTTTCTTTTTTCCTAACTATTTTAATTTTTCCCCCAGAATGTTTCAACAAAGGACTTAAACTTTACCCAAACACATTGTGTTATTTGATTTTAAATATTTATAAATTATTGTTTTTAATAAAAGTAATTGGCAGCACAGAGACTCACCCTCTGAAAAGAGTTTCCAACAAATCACATGATCTTCTGGTGTGAAATGTAAAGTTTATGATAGAAAATTGTTACTACCCTGGGGATGGAGAAAGAAAAGGAAATAGGCCATGTCTATGCAAAGAAATGGAAACAGTATTCAGAATTTGCAATTGAAACTTGTATTATTTTCTGGGAGAATTATTATTTTTAAACATCCAAACAACTACCTTTTATGTGCATATAACCAAGGAAGAAAAGCATAAGGCATAAAAAATGAGAGATAATTTTATAATTTATCTAAATTTAGAGATGTATCTTATTATAAAATATTATATAAGTGTAAAGATAATATTTATGAGTATTTAACCAAGAATGAAAAACATAAGGCATAAAATATCAGAGATAATTTTACAATTTAGCAAATTTAGAGATTCTTCTTATGATAAAATACTATGTAAGTGTAAAGATAACATTGATCCATTTAATTGATAATGTTCAATATTATAAGTTACGTTAGTACTTTTCTGCTAGTGATCTGCTTTAAGTTCTCAGGTATCTATAATTACCCATTAACAAGTCTTTGTTTCTGTTCTCTAATAATTTATTTTTATTCACTTTACATCTGGATCCTCCACCCTCCCATTTCCACCTTTACAAATCCTGGCCCCCATTGCCCCTCCATTCTCCTCAGAGAAGGGGGAGCCCTCTTGAGTACCATCCCATCCTGGAATATCTAGTCCTTTCTTTACCTTTCTCTCTATCTTTCTTCCTTCCTTTCTTTCTTTCTTTCTTTCTCTCTCTCTCTTTCTTTTAATCTTAAAGGAAAATAATAGCTTTCCAATGTAGTGTCAAGTCAGAGATTCCTCTGCCACAAAGCATAGACACTCCACTAGCTACTAACCTCCTCTTTGTAGAATCACAATGCACCCTGCCAACTTAATGCTTGATCTGTGGTCCTAATGAGACACATACAGTTTACTTGTTACATTTTGGTATATAATAAAATTTCAACAAAATTTGATTACTTAGCTTAGATATCAGAAAATAAATCTTTAAAAACTCTCAGGAAGGTGATGTCTCCAACTCTCAGTACTCATCACTTGCTTGTAGTTCTTTCTGAAGAATTGAATCCTCCTGGGCTTTCACTCCCTCTTCTCCTGCCCAACTCCCATCTGCACTAGCATTTGTATTAGGATTGTCTTTGTTCAAGTCATCTTTGGGCAGTCATATTAGTGGCGCTTTATATATGCAGCTTCTGATAGTGCTAAGAGACGGAACCTCATAGCAAAGGCCCTATTCTGACTCTTAAAATATTTCTGTCCCTCTTTCACAATAATCCTTCAGCCTTAGCTGCAGGAATTGAACTTTAGATGCATCCACTGGGACTACCTTCCACAACTCCGCATTTTGATTGGTTGTAGCTTTCTCTAGCAGTCTGTTGAAAAGAGAAGTTTTCTTAATAGGTTGGGGGAATGAAGACTACCCCTATCTATGAATATAAGGACAAATATTTAGAATTGGTCAGCCCTGAAAATGTATGTGTGCATGTGTATGTGAATGTGTATGTGTGTGTGTGTGTGTGTGTATGATAATATACGGACTAAGTAAGTTGTCCTTATATATTTAGGAATGCACACACACATACACAAAACAATGATTAGAAAAGAAAGAGAAGAACATTAATTTGAAAGAGTGGGGACTAAGAGGGAGGTAGTGAAAGGGGTAAAGACATAATTACATTATAATCTCAAAAATTATTTTAAAAAGGAAAACAAAATTATAACAACTGGGAGAAGATGATGGGGAAGAGGAAGATACAGGAAGGCAGTACATCAGAGCACCTGCTCGTGCATTGGTAAGAGAACAGAAAACCTGGACAAAGGGTGAAATAGAAGGTTAATAAAGCAGAAAATCCACATAGGAGGTAAAGTTCTCATTCACCACAACTGCTTTACATCATGGTTATTGAATGAAGTAACTGAGCTCAGGATAATACTGGATGAGGAATGTTTAGTCAGTCTGGGAGACACAGTGGGCCATGCTCCTCATGTGTGGAGACTTGCATGGGCCTTTGAAAATTCCCCAAACTCTTATTATAACCTGGCCAGTTTTAATGAATAATGTCCTCCCACACGTTCATTTTTACTCAGCAGCTGGCTATAGTCAGGAAGGCTATGGTATCTGAGAGGTTGTATCTGGCACATGTGTGGAGTTTCACTATTCTGTCCACAATGCAGAACTATTTCTTAAAAAAAAAAAATCACAGGGCTTATGTCTTTCCTTCTGTTTCTCAAGGACTGAGATTTCAAAAATTATGAGCCAAAGTAAATCCATTCTCATTTAATTTGTTTCTGTTGCTTTGTAAGCAAAATAATATGGTAATTAATTTTGTCATTATACAGGTTGATATTTGGGAATACCATAGTTTAATCTTTTTCTTTCTATTTTTTAATTATTATTAGATATTTTCTTTATTTACATGTAAATTTCTTCATTCCCAGTTTCCCCTCCAAAAAACAAACAAACAAAAACAAACCCCTGTTGCCTCCCGCCTCCCCATGCCTGCCACCCCACCCTCTCCCACTTATTGG
>NW_022196901.1:8250425-8269629 GCF_008632895.1 Mastomys coucha | reverse complement strand
CATCTGGGTTGTTTCTAGTTTCTGGCTATTATAAATAAGGCTGCTATGAACATGGTGGAGCATGTGTCATTACATGTTGGAGCATCTTCTGGGTATATGCCCAGGAGTGGTATGGCCGGGTCCTCTGGTAGTACTATGTCCAATTTCTGGAGGAACCGCCAAACTGATTTCCAGAGTGGTTGTACCAGTTTGCAATCCCACCAGCTTAGTGTCTCTGGCTAGAACTTGTCCTGTCCCTGCCGCCCTGCAAGTGCCCTGCGACTCGTGGGGCCTGTTTCTCCAAGCTGGCTGCTCTGCTCTTAGAAACTCACCAGAGAGAAAATGGTGGCTCTCGCCCGAGTCTTTGGCTTAAGGTGTTCCCTGGAGGTAGGCCCTCCACTTGCAGGGAAGGGGCAGAGAAGGACGCTGATCCTCCTCTGTCACTCGGAAGCTGAGAGGATCCTCTTAAGCTTTTTCTTTAGTGATAATGGATGTAGATCTTCTCAACTCTCATCATGAACTCTTTATAATATGTAGACCGGTGTGGCTGCTATGAGCAAGTCTGGATTCTTTTTACCTGAATTAATTCTATCATTTAATAATTACCTTATTTTCCCATGGAGCATCTTCCTTAGGCACAAAATTTTACATGCCAGTTTAAAGACACATAGATTTTCTGTGGAAAAAGAAGGAACAAGACATGAGAAATGTAACACTACATGTCTACAGTGGATTCCTGTAGAAATAGTCATCGCACAGTGGCAAAATTCTGAAAATTCTGCCCCTGAGATTTAGCTTGGATTTTCCTTGCTCTCCAAAGCCTAGTTGCATAGAATGACTTTGTTATTCATTCTATAGATACATCTGTTTTTTTCCACCTAAGTAAATTTTTGCATGAATATGGCCAGTGCTAGCTCATGTGCTGATGATTGCAGAAGCCTCAGGAATATGTATAGAGGTAGTCGCACCAGTACTCTTTCTACTTCAGAAGTGTTCATATTGAGAGACAAATTGGTAATTCAAAAACAAATTGTAGCCATAGATCCCATTGAAGATGGTTGTCAACAATCTACCAGCAGGAAGATGGTCTCAGAAGACCATCCAGTCTCATCCATGCTGGTCGTGCAAGTCTCTCCAAGATATTTTGTCCTGTAGGCTACTTATTTTCCACATGTTAGGGAAGTCTTTTTATTTCATAAATAGGTCAGATATTTCTACCTGGAATTAATACTCAGTTAATGGAATAAATCTTCCAAATTGAAGGGTGAAAATACAGATTAGAAAACAGTACTCAAAATCAAGGTTTAGACTGATTACACGACTGGAAAGGAATTGCATGTTTTCTTATGAAATGGAAAGTGTTTGAAGCAGAATCTCTGGTCAAGGGAGGAAAGCATATCATCATGTCTCAGCTGCTGTTCGCTTTCACTTTTGCTGTAAGATATTATTCATTTCCACCTGTTAAACCACATGCTAGAAATGCCATCATCACCCTTGAGAGGCCACTGTAAGCAGTCTAGTTTAGTCAATGAAGTATGAAGATCATTGTTCACACACACACACACACTTTGTTCACACACACACTTTGTTCACAAACACACACACACACACACACACACACACACACTTTGTTATGATCATTCCTTTGCCTATGGAAGCTCATGTCCTGGCTTGAATTCTGAAGCCCACCATATGAAACAGAGCTTCACATTATACATACTACAGTATCCAAGATTATTGAATGTTGTTGCAAGCCTATCATATTTTGAGACTTCTTATTGTAGTACATAAGCTAACAACAGCTTTCACTATATAAGGATTCGTCAGTTTGGGAAAACATTTTGGCAGATGAACTTTATACTTTCATTTACACAAAATATATTTAATGTACTTTATATGGAGATGGCTAATGAAGAAAAAGTTTTTTGCAGAATCATTCATGATTTCTAGCAAAAAAAAAAATGCCAGTAGAAATTCTAATACCATAAATGGTACAGTAAAACCAACAGTTCGTCTCAGCTCATTTTTCACAATGATGACTACATAAACCAGTAGGTAAAAAACAAGGAAGCAGGAATAGAATTACTAAGACTTCAGTTATTTTTCAGCATGTCAGAATCTTGTGAAAACTTTAAAAAGTTATTATAGGCTTTTTTTCTGTTTTATCATAAATTTATTTTTTATGTATATATTTTTTCAGGAGTATATTTCTGGGAATTTGAAAGTCTAGAATGCATAAGTATGACTTTTTCTGTCTTTGTGTTTATTACTTTGTAATATATAATATAACAATGTTACCAATAAGGAACAATCATTGAATTAATTAGACTTATTTGCATAAACTCCAGATTAATTTTCAAAGACAACTTTTAAATATTTCCTAAATTTCCTGAAGCCATTTTATTTTCTTATTGGCAGTTTCCTAAATTAAATGAATTTTACAGAATAGATGCTTAGTGGGAAGATAACAATGGCTGGCTATAAAAGACTTATAAATGCAGGTTAGCCTCAATATCAACCAGAAAAAAAAGTTTAGTTTTCATTGGTTGTGTGAGTTAAATAAGCACATGATACACAGCAAATATATGGGAACCAAACAAGAAGTGCACCTCATTAAAAAACATCACACAAATTGTCAAGTCACAGGGATAAAAATATTAGACTCAATATTGACAAACGAGAAGTAAAAAATAACGTGACAGTTATGTTAACATACATTTGTTATGTAGTGATAGGAAAGAGATTTCATTTACAAAAAGTCCCGTTTGGTACATGTGATCTCCCCTTTTACCATACCACATTGTCCCAATCATTCCTCTGCTTCACTGAGTTCTCGTGGCTCCCTCTTCCCTTACTAGATATTACTCCTCCCCCTTTGATGAATATTTGCATTCTCTAATGGAGTTTTCAAATGGAATATCTTACTATGCAATTCTACTCTCCATAACTCTCCATATAAGCAATTTCCTTAATACGCATATCCAGTCTGGTATTTTCAAAAAACAGTATATATCAATGACTCCCTATATTTTTCTCTAGTTTACACATTTTGTTTTAGCTCTAGTCATATATTAAGCAATTCTCCTACACTTTCTGACAAATATTTCAAACAAAATCAAAAGTCAGTATCTTTCTGCCAATGCTTGTTCTACCCACATTCTTTTATATCTAGTTACATTTGCCTGTATAAAAATACTTTGATTTAAGACTTTGATAAAATCCTGACACCAATCTTCTTTGAATCTAGAACATCCATAAATGTCATTAGCTCCTCATTTTAAAACCTATCTAAATATTTTACATATCATTAACTCCACTGCGACCATCCTACCTTTGGCCACTAAATCTGTTCTTATTCCAGCCCTTTTCTATTTCTGCCTTTTTATAATATATTTGTAAAACAACATTATAATTGTCCTTTCAAATAGGGAGCAAGATTATAGAATTCCTACATACATTGTGAGCTTTGAGGTTTTTCCAAAAGATAAATTTGTATATTTGTCCACAGTACAATCAGCTCACATGATAGCTGTAAGTTCACATCATCTCTGGTTCTACTTGTCAGCTCTTCTGGCAATAATGTCTTCCATGCTGCTGATTCTGTGCAAGCCAGGTTTACGTCTTCTATTTCTTCTCTCCTCTCCTACATCATTGCTTACATGTCTTCTTATAGGAAGTATTATTTTAAAGGATTATGCTGGGCTTCCCAGTAGCTAGGTACTATGCAGCCTTCTCTTTAACTGCTTTGTTTTGATGTCTTATGGTACTTATTATAACCTGACATGTGTACATATTTATCATGCTTAAATATTTTATCTTCTCTTACAAAGCTAAGTTCTCTTATGTATTCACATGTGCCGTGTTTTGAACACATTTTATTCTCTACTATATTTCTAGTTGCAACAATGAGGACTTAATACAATTGGCAAAATAAGTATTAGTTAAATAAAGTTTTATATTTGGGTTAGTTACATCAAAGAAGACAATTCATTCCAAGTAATAAAAATAATTTATGCAGATGAAAGCATATAAAAATGAGAATGTTGAATTTTAAAATAATTACTTGCTTTGTGTTAGGAGGAGAAATGAAATAGTTATCCAGAGAATTCTTAAAAGTTCAACTGCATCCAGATTGAGAATAAAAACAAAGAAGGATATGATCATCTGCTGTCAGATGTAGCAATTTTTATTTGAACTTGTCTTAGCCCAAGTTCTCATAAGTCCATTGATTCTGTCACTAAAGGACTTAAGAAACAAGGAATCTGTTTTAAACCCAATGAAGAATTGCCACTAAGTTCAGGTTAGATTGTCCCCCTAGTTGTATGGACTTATTCATTTCTTCTTAGAGTACAGAATATTGGGCAGGGATAGATTTTGAAACTTTTAACACATGCAAAAGCATGATAAAGAAACATACTCAATTATGTTGAATAAGTCATTTAAACATATATAGACATCTAGTAAACTAATAGCCTAATGTGCACAAAATACTAATGAAAGAATAAACCTTCATGAAAAGTAAGAGCATCACCAAAATTGTAGGAGTGATAAAGATATAGTACACAAATGAACATCCAGAAGGTGATTTTGGAGATAAGGGAAAGACTGAACAAGAATGATACTCATCAAACAAATGAGTTTAGAGTGTAAATGATGAGAGCATGAGGATTGTACTATTGCTGCCATGTAGGATACAGACTATAAGTGACACTGTGTCTATAACAAGTCTGTCATTTGAAACTGCCACAGGCACCATCCTCAGAAAAGACAACTCAAATCTTTTATTTTCTTTTAAAGTCCTTTTACATGTTTGCTTTAGCAAAACATCCTCTCTCCTGCATCTTCTTCAGTTAAATGTTCCTTCAGGAGTATGCTTTACTTTATCATCTCTGTCTACTTCAAGAAAACACTCCTTATTGTCTTTGCCCTAGCAAAACATCATCCAACACAACTGACTCTCCAAAACACCTTTACGTTTCCATTTCAGGTAGGGCTTGGCAATTTTAGTTTTCAATCTTGAGTGATGTCAATACTGCTACACCAAGAATCACACATTGAGAGTAAATTTGGTACAGTAATTATTGCAATAATGTTTGTGAAATGGTGGCATCATATGCCACAGTGTGAAAGGGAAACAGAATAGAGTGAGAAGAGGAGAAGGATGAGGAGGAAGAGGAGGATAAAGAGACTAAGCACTAGATTAAGTAATTGTTTATATTCTGTCTGGTTTTAATACTGAAAAAGATTAAACATTTAAAATTATCAAGATATCATCAATAAATCAAAAGAAATTTTTTAGGTTTTATGCCAAACACAGACTAGATGTACCTCCACTACAGTTAGAAAATGGTACCATCCAGCTGTTTAAATCAAAAGCAGTGGTTATCTCCATCTGGCTTCTTTGTGTGTTCATCATTAATTATCCTACTAAACTTTCTAAGATATATTTCAAAATTATATCTCACATCAACTGACTTTTCTCTACCTCTTCTGCCACTTCCATCATGATCAGGCTTCCCTCATGATCAGGCTTCCATCATCATCAGGCTTCCATCATCATCAGGCTTCCATCATGATCAGGCTTCCCTCATGATCAGGCTTCCATCATCATCAGGCTTCCCTCATGATCAGGCTTCCATCATGATCAGGCTTCCATCATGATCAGGCTTCCATCATCATCAGGCTTCCATCATCATCAGGCTTCCATCATGATCAGGCTTCCCTCATGATCAGGCTTCCCTCATGATCAGGCTTCCCTCATGATCAGGCCACTGTTTACTTGCATGGGTTACTCTTATTTCTTCCTTTGTAGTCTTCAACTTGTTTATTTTTATCATTATGTTTTTGTGTGTGCAGGAAATAGTTGAATTTTGGGCAACCTACAACTGGACAATATCCGTAGTGGTTTCTGTATTTTTGAGACAAGACTTACTAGGTTTGCCCAGGGTACACCTGCATATAAAATTCACATGGGTCAAGTGATCTTATTAAAATGAGCTGAAAAAATGGCTAACCTCAGAAGTTCAAAACACTGGCTGATTTTGCAAAGGACTATGGTCAATTTCCATCATGTATCTCAGAAAACTCAGAGCCATCTGTAATTCTAGTTTCAGGGGTTCTTATGCTCTCTTTTCATGTGGGGTTTACTTGCATATGTGTGGTATAGATAAACTCAGGAAGCTATACAGACATACACATAAAATTAATGATGATGATGATGATGATGATGATGAGGAGGAGGAGGAGGAGGAGGAGGAGGAAGAAATAGAATAATTGACTTCTGAAATGCTTCAATTTCTTCCTTCTTCATTACACCGAATGCTAAACTTCTTATTAGCATTTGGTCTTCCATGGCTATATTATATACTGATGTTTTCCCTACCTTTAGCTATTTATTTCCATCCTCATGATGCCATGGCACAGATAGTATCATGGAATTAGGTCTTATTCATTTAGTTAGTTTTGGTTCATGATTGTTTTGTTTGGTGTTCTTCACAGAATCCCCATCTCTGGATTTTCAAACATTTCCCAGCTTTTATTCCCTCAAGTCTCCAGCTAAATACTGCCCATCCAGAGTATCTTCCAAAATGGACATTCTTTTCCAAGGCATCGGTGAATAAGAAGGTAAGAATGAGGGAAGCCAATGGATATCATATTGGTGATAAAAACAGAAAGTATGATGCTCTTCCCACTATATTGTCTCTGTGATATTGAGTAATACATTTAGGAATATCACTGAAGATGGATGAAAGCTCAAGAATCTAAGACCATAAAAGGAAGGCACATTGCTAGGTGAAAGAAGGCCCTTAGAGAAGCATGGACAGTAAGACTACATGATATGAAACTTTAGGAGAACCACTTTTAAGTGCTATGCATTTCTCCTTATAAATTCACAATAAATATATCAGATTGCATGCATTTTTTCTCTTATAACTCTCCTCCATTTTAACTTTATGCATGCATGTAAATATGCATACAGGTAGGATTAACTATGAGTCAAAAACTAAAAAGCACCATAAGAAAGAAAAGAGGCCTTAAGAGACAGGGGAGAAGAACACAAAGGATGACAGAATGTGTGTCACATAAAAAGCAGAACTATTGGAGGTAGGAAAGTGAACATCAAGAGGCAAGTAATGGAGAGGGGAATGGGGAGAGAAAGGAACAAAAAGAAAGTATTCTGAACATGCCATTGATAACAGTTACTTCATTTTATTAAAAAAAAATTGCACTTAAAACTTTACACTATTTGAATGATATTTGGTTAGAATTTTCTAAAAAAGTTACAGATGAAAAGTAAAACAAAACCAGATATTATACCACCACCACCACCACCAAATCCCCAAGCAACATATATCAGAAAACAAAAGGAAGAAAGTTTTCTGTCTACCCAATGTAAGATGGGATTAGGGATCCAGGAGAAAGAGACAGAGTGGATAAGTGCTAATTGGAGTGTATAAGGAGGGACAAAAGCTCTGTCTGAAAACAAAAAGGATGCACAACATGTAAAAAGGTACAAGATTTCACAGAGATCAGGACAGAGGCAGCCCTGTGACATGAGGGGAAATGCAGAAAAGAAGGAAGAGAGGGGAGAGTTACTATGGGCTAAAGAGAGGAGTGCCACAGGGGCCAGGGTCTAGAAGTCATACTGCCAGGGTGGCCAAGGTCTAGAAGCTCTATTGCCATGGAGACCATGGTCTACAAGTTACAGTGCCAGGGAGGCCAGGGTCTAGAATATGCAGGACCACGGCGAAAAGTATCTCAAAGACGAAGTGTCAAGAAGCCCAGGATCTGAATACATTATCAGAGAGGCCACGGTCTAGAAGATTCAGTAGCAGGGAGAACATGGACTCAAAGATGGCATATCAAAGAGTACTCAAAATGAAGTGTGAAGGTGGCCAGGGTCAAGAAGACACATAGACACTGATCCAGAATCCAAAGGAACCTAAGCTGAGAAAAGCAATAGGCCATAGGGAATTTCTACATTAATATTATTTTAAATCCACAAGTCTTTTCATAATTGTAGGTATCAATGTTGTGTTTTAATAAATATATAGGATATAAAGTGTTTAAATCAAGCTAATTAATAATTTGCCTATCCATAGATTTCCTTTTCTGTGTGTGGTAAGAAATTTAAATTTACTCTGAAGAGTTTTGAATTATACTATATACTATTATCAACTAGGTTCCTGTACAGTGCAATAAAGCTCAAAAACTTACAGACTAAATGAAACTTTGTACCCTTTGACCAACTTTACTCACCTTAAGATAGCTTTTTTTGTCAAATATGCATGTTAGAGTCTATGATAATGTAATTTTATTGCAAAAAGTGTATTGAGGGCATACACTTGTGTTCTGAAAGCAGAAAACTTGCTTTACCCTGCTTCATTGTTAGGTGGAATATTTCTCCAGGACCTGACCACCAGCACATCTGTCCTCTCTCTGGCTTTTAGATCAGTAGACCAGAATGCAATAAATCCTTCAAGACTAAAGCAGGGTAGGTTAACCTATGGCAAGGCAGTGTGTCACTACAGAATATAAGTTTACTAACATATCGTGGGCTTCTTTTGAGGTTAAGAAAAGCCGGATTCCTTCAAGTCATCATCCAGAAGAAGATTTATTCTGCCTCTAGTAGAACTTATGCGCCTGTATTTTTCTTATCCATAATCATGAACACTCCAGTTTGGCTTTATCCTCCTTTCATGTTTCAATTGGAAAGGCTTACATGAGGATGGGTCAGTTAATTTAACATTTTATCTTTTATTACATGGTTGAAACAAAATAATTCTCAGGGTAACTTCTTCAAAAGCAGAGCATTTTATTTCAAAGACTAAAAATAAAAACAAAAGCTGGCAACCTTTGTTTTCAAAGTGCATGGTAATGAAAAATTTTGATATTGTTAATGAGTCCCATGTTAGTGTCTAATGGTTTTAGACAGAAATTTATTTTCCTTCCAGAGTTGGATTAGATACAGTCTATGTATGTTAGACATTTTGATGATGCTCATTATTAAAAACATAAAGTTGGTAATAAATTTGCCATGTAGTAATGGGACTATTTTATTTTGGTAGCTCCATGCATTAAGAATTTTCCTGTAGCATGTGAGGAGTCACTTTTTTTTTTTAAGTCACTGGAAGCAATGTAATACTCATTAAATATAAGTGAAAGATTGAATTTATGTTTAGGATTTTCAGGCTAGTCTTCAAATGGCCCAATGAAAGCACAAAAGGGAAAATGCTAAGAGTCCTCCTAAAAGCACATACTTAACTGCTCCATACTTCCTATGAATCTGAAACTTCAGGATGAAGGATTTCATTGAACTACTAGCTGCTTATTACTCACTGAATATGTCAGCATGCTTGAAACTAAGAAAACTCAAAAGATCTTTAGACTTCTCTTTATTATTCACAATTGTTTTAGCAAATTCTAATGTGAGGTATATCACATCATATAGAGTAAAAAATATATCTGTTGCTTATCTACAGATTTAAGTACAAATTATATATTAAGAAATGTATACACAAAATTGTGATGATGTACACACTGGAATTATCAATAAGGGAAAGATATCTACTCTGATTTTTGTAATATAAAAGGAGAACTTAGAGTAGCACCTCTAATCTTAAATCTAAGAATCTTTCTAAATACCAAGCATAATCCTAATGCTTGAGATTAATTATCTCATTTAATCCAGACATATTATGAAGTGGTTAGCTGAATCCTTCTTAGTTTGTTGACAAACAACTGTAGCATGTAGTTTTAAAAAATGAACCACACTAAATCCGGCCATGCACCAGAATTGGCATTCTCACCCAACCCCATGGCCAGCCCCATGTGGACCCGACATCTTGCTGATTCCTGCAGCCAAACTGCTGGCCAAAACCCACTCCCAACCTAGCTCTGTTGGTCTCTACTTAAAGCTGACCAAACCACTCTTTCCTGAAATGAATGAAGTCGCTCCCATTAACAGTATTCCCTGAAATCACCAGTTGTATTTGAAATATAGCTCTGATATCCAAATTTCCTATGAGGGGAAGTTTAACCTACATTTGCTTATATGATTCTAGATTTTGAAAAAATTTAATTAACCACTAAGTAGATCATAAATGAGATCTTTCAATAAATCTATAAGATCTCATTTAAGAATGCTGTGCAGTGATAAGTACATTATTTTAATCTCTTAGATACATTTTATTTTTTTAATCACCATCAAGGATAAATTACATTCAATACACAATCAATTATCATTACTCTGTTAAACTTTAGGAATACTAGTTTTCCCAGCAACATGTACCATAGTCCTTGGTTTAATTTTTGTCTATTTTCAGTATCACTGCAAGAACAAAACTGAGAAGAATCACTCTAAAATGCCACCACCGTTTTTTTTTCACTTCTTTTATTTCAAAAGTTGAATTTCGAAACATCTGAAAAACCAACAAAAGCAAACAAATACACTTTCAAAATGGTAACATGGAAATTAAACTCATTGACAAGATACAAGCTCTGATATGTTTCGGTATGTATGATAAGATGTTTTGAAACCAAAGTAAAGTTAAAGGACAGCACATTTGTCATGGTTTGTGGTACTAAGACATTGACGTTCATATATGTATTTGGTGGTTTATGAGTGACCTAAAGTTTGTCAGTGTCAGAGACATTCTTCAAGTGATACATAAATGCTGGCTTTCTGTTGGTCTGTGAAAATTATAACTCTCCCAGATGGAAAATGTGCCAAAGTATATATTTCCATATCTTTGATTTTTTTTCTTCAATAACCAAATATTTTAAGAATGTTTATAAATCACAAACACAGAGGGTGACTTAAGGGTGCTAAAGAAAAAGCTAATTTATTCCACATAGTCTGAATCTTCCAACAGATGGAATATTTTCAGTAAATAACACCTAAATTATGTCTTAGATGATCAACACTTAGAGTAGGTGGCTAGACACACATCTAGTTTTAACATGGCCTGTATGGGTAGAGAAAAAATGTTTTAAGACTTTCATATTTTTTATTTTTATAACTTATTCTTATAATAAATTCATATAAATATATAGGATTTATCCTGTTTGACCCAACTTTTTGTATACTTATATAATATGTAATGACATAAATATATACAGATTATTTTGTATTTGGATCTAAAGTTACAGCATTCACTTGCATTTAAATAATGAGCATGCTAAAGATTAAATTGACTTTATTTAACTTTTAATTTAATTTAGTAAATATTTATATTGTAAGCAATGAACATTGACATTTTTGACTTCTCAACATTTTCTCTGACATAACAATCTTTCTGAAAATTATTAGTACCACAAATAATTTATCTCTTAAATGCACATTATCACCAAAGACTCATAGTATGTATACCAACCTACCTAGAACAAAACCCAAATTGAAACAAAATCAGTTGAAATAATAAAATCACCCTGCCAATAAAACCGATTACAGAGGTAGCCAGCCATGTGGCAGAATGTAGATTGGTAATAATGGGTTATGTGAACTTATTAAGTAGTTGGGTAAGAAGCCTAGCTATATCACCTAGGTATTTGTAAGTATATATTATAAGTCTGATTTGTTATTCTGGGAGCTTGGGGAGAGAGGAAAACAGCCCGTTCTTTAACAGGTTACATTTAAAATCTATTAAAGTAATTAAGAGATTATTTTAACACTCATTTTAGTTAGGCATGGTAGCAATAAAAACTAACATTTAATTATTCTTTGAAAACTGAGTGCATGTATACAATGTATGTTGATCATACTCCACACTTCCCAGTACTCTTGAGTCAACATAGGTCATTTCCAATTGTATGTTCTCTTTTATTTTTAAAATAATGCACTGAGTTCAGTCAGTGCTGCTCAAATGAACATGGATGTAGGGTCATCTATAGGGACATAAGTACCCTATCATTGGACACACTCCCAACCAAACTTACTCTACATTCCCAACATCTAGTAGATCTGCTGCTAGGGGTTGAGTCTCTGGAGACCCTTCTGGGATGTTCTTATGGAGGTCTTGTGTAGGTAATGGCAGTTAGTTTTAGTCTTTTTACTTCTTCATTTATGGATTCAAGTTTTAAATGTGACTGTTTTGCCATAAAATATACCTTTTAAAAGTATCTCTTTATTTTTCTTGTACTAAAAATAATATTTATTTTTAACTATGTGGAATAAATTAGCTTTTTGTTAGTACCCTTAAATCACCCTCTGTCTTTGTAATTTATAAACATTCTTAAAATATTTGGTTATTGAAGAAAAATCAAAGACATGGAAATATATACCTTAGCACATTTTCCATCTGTGAGAGTTATTATCATATTTATTATATGAAATAATTATTTCATATAATGCATTCTGCTTAAAGTTGCCACTCTTCAATGCCTCCCAGTTCCTCTCCAATTCCACTCCCATGTAGATTCCCACCCTCTGTGTCTCTCCTTAGAAAACAGATATCTACAGAATAATTAAATAAAATATGATAAAACCAAAAGAAGAAAATTAGGATAGAACAAAAGAAACAGAAGACAGAGTAAAAGAAAAAGAAAGCATGAGAAATGCACATAGATGCAGAAACACATGTGCTCACATTCAAAGGTGTACCATAAGAACACAAAACCAAATGCCATAATACACGCACAAAGTAACATTAAAAATGTTTTATTTTTAAATCCCAACATGATATTATGAGAAAAAAATCTTCAGAGATGACCTAGAGTTTATTTTGTGTTATTCACCTGAGGGGCATGCAGTCTGCTCTTCAGAATTGGTTCTTTCCACAATAAAACTCTTATGGAGAAAACTAATTTTTCAACTGCAAGTAGTTATCATTTGTATATAGCTTATAGGTCAGGGATAGAAATATTGTGACTTACTCTCTTAGCTCTAGGACCTTGTCTGGTGCAGACATAGACCTTGTGCATCTTGTCAGAGTCTTTGTGAGTTCATCTGAGCACCAGCATCATTGTGTCTAGAAGACCTTAATTCTTTGATGTTTTACATCCTGTCTGGCTCTTACACACCTCGCAATTTCTCCTCTGTAGGTGAAATTGCCTTAGGGCAATGATTTGATGAAGATATCCCATGTAACTGAGTGTTTCAAGTTCCCTCACGCTCTGAATATTCACTGGGTGTGGCTCTCTGTATTAGTTCCCACTTGCTGTGGGAAGAAGCTTCCCTGTTGATGGCTCAGCAAGGCCTTAAATCAAGTCAGGTGCAATTGGTCACTCCCACAAGCTTTGTGGCACTATTGCACCACCATATCTTGTAGACAGATCACCATGCTGGAATGAAGAGCTTGCTCCTACATTGTTGTTTCCCTTTCTCTTACGGAAGCTGTGGATTCCCTTAAAAGTCCACGACCACCAACATGTAGGGATAAAGGTTCTATTACTCAACAGCTTGTTTCTCTGTGTTCAATGAGTTGTGTAGGCAGTGCCTTCAGAAATAGGGCCTTACTGTCAGTTAATGAGGAGAAAACAATAGCCTAGCAATGCCTGGGTTGTTTGCGGTGCCCATAGACTCCCTTTGGTGAAAAAAAAATCGATTACATGTGATACATTCTTGATACTGTAAGCTTCATCTTGTGAAGAGAGTTGTACAAGTTGGGGCTTTATCTCATCGTTATTTAGCTATTTTATTTACAGCCCCTTCATTTATGTTTTGGACACTTCCACTCCCTCTCTTCCCTTCCCTTCCCCAATTTAAGCTCCCGTTCCCGCGCCATCCCTCATCGATCCATAACTATCTTTTCTATTTTTCCTTCCTAGGGAGGTGCATTCTTTCCCTGTAGTCTCTTGCTCCATACCTAACATGGAGAATATACAGATTGAAGGATTTTTTTTTTTTAATCAATGACAACAGCTATCATCCACATATAAGTGAATTCAAATCCACATTGCCCTTTCTAAGTCTGGGATACCTCACTTAGGATGAATTTTTTTTCAGTTCACCAATTTACTTACAAATTTCATGATTTTCATTGTGTAAGTACTTCACAATTTCTTATACAATCAACAATTGCCAGGTATTTAGGCTGTATCTAGTTTCTGGCTATTTCAAATAGTGCACCAATTAACATGGTTGAACCATAGTCTCTATAGTGGAATGAAGTATTCCTTGTGTATATGCCCGTGAGTGGTATGGCTATATCTCGAGGTTCATTAATTCCCATCTCAGAGGACTGTCATAATGACTTCCATACTGGCTGTATAAATTTGCGCTCACACCAGCAATGGATGAGTGTTTTCCTTATTCCACTTCCTGGACAGCATGAGCACTTGTTTTATCTTAGCAATTCTGACAGGGGTAAGATAAAAACTCAAAGTAGTTTTGATTTGCATTTCCCTGGTGGCTAACAATTCTGAACGTTTCTTTGTGTGTTTTTAAGTGATTTGAATTTCTTCTTTTGAGAATTTGCTGTTTAGATTTGTACCCTATTTTTCAATCATATTATTTGCTTTATGGATGTTCAGGTTTTTAATTCTTTATATATTATAGATATTATCACATTATTAGATGTGTAGTTAAAAAAAAAAAACTTGATTCCTATTTTGTAGCTTGATGTTTTGTCTAAATGATGGTATCCTTTGCCTTAAAAAAGTTTTTCATTTCATCTTCCCTTTTATTAATTGCTGTTTTAGTACCTGTGCTATCTGTTTTTAAAAATACATTTGTGTATTAGACACCTTTTCTAAACTGAAGAGGTACACTTGGAACTAAACTATCTTAAATAAAAACATTTTAAAACACAGAGGTATGCCATATAGATACTGTTCTCCCTTATTAGTTGTCCCACTACTGAAGATAGTCAAGATAAAAGAAACTGGTAACCTACGTATATATTCAATACTGAGTGGGAAAGAAAATGTAGCATGCATGTACATACAATGACATACTATTCAATACAAAAGAGAGTGACAAGCTATCATTCAAAAGAACACAGAACTGGAGAACAATGTCCTAGTTGACTCAATCGGGGCACAAAAAATATATATTTATGTTTTAATATATACACAATCTTCAAAAGGTGATTTCATAGAATTTTAG
Organism: Mastomys coucha; assembly: GCF_008632895.1. Lineage (NCBI taxonomy): Eukaryota > Metazoa > Chordata > Mammalia > Rodentia > Muridae > Mastomys > Mastomys coucha. The sequence continues at coordinate 8,254,604 of NW_022196901.1, read as the reverse complement.
GTTAAATATCTGTCTCTTTGCCAGTGTTTAGAGTAAGATGGCCAATAAGTCATAAACTATATTTTTGGTGCAAGAAGTCCAAGTGTGTTGTTTCATACAAGGCTGACTGAAGTTAATGATAATGCTATAAGCCTGGAACTAAAATATTGAGAATAAAATATTGAAAACTTAAAATCTAGATAAAAGAGTTCAGTGTGTTTTACACATACACATACACAGAGAGATAGAGAGAGAGAAAGAGAGACAAATAGACAGAGAGAGACAGAGAGAGACAGAGAGAAAGGAGAAATTTGAACAGATAGCCATGTTTGTCCTGATTCTTTAATTTAAGCTCACAAAGATCTTATACACATAATATTCTAAAATATTGTGCATGCATCAAATTATTACATGGTCACCACAACTTCAATGCTAATGTTAAAAATTAAAATTAAAACAAATCCAAAATCAGTGTATAACTAAATGAAAATTAAAAGTGGTCTCTGCTTTTTGGTTTATATTATTTGTTTCACTTTATTTTAAGCTGCTGTGATAAAACATTGACAAAAACCTACTTTAAGAGGAAAAGAATTCATTTCATTTTACTTCACAGTTCTTTATCAAGGAATCCAGGGAAAGGAGTCAAGACAAAAACCTGAAGGCAAGAACTGAAACAGAAATTGTGAAGGGATGCTGCTTAGCACCTTCTCAGTCACTGTCTTACTCAGTGCAGGATCACTTGCTCAGGCACTTACCACATAAACCAGTAACCAAGAAAATAATGACTAAAGGGCCTCAGTGGAGATCCCATCTTTTCAAGGATGTCTGAGTTTGTGTTGAGTAGGAAAAATGTTAACACTGACCACACAGACATAAAAATGTTATACCATGAGGACAGTATATGTTTCTGCCTGTATTAGCTGCACAGATGGCATGGTCCAGACAGTCCGGTTTCTGTCTTTTTCTTTTTTTCTCTCTGCATTTCTGATATAAATCTGCATGAAACTGTGAATAGGAAAACCACATGTAACACCAGAAAATAGGAAGACAAATCTTAGGTTCTCTCTCTCTCTCTCTCTCTCTCTCTCTCTCTCTCTCTCTCTCTCTCTCTCTCTCTCTCTCTCTCTCTCTCTCTCTCTCTCTCTCACACACACACACACACACACACACATACACAGTATAGGTACAATAGAACAGAGAACAAGATGGCAAATATTTGGATTTTCCTTTTGCACTAACACAGTATGATATATTCTAAGCTCAATTGCAGACAAGTCCCCTATGCTCTGACACATAGTTCTCTTTAAAATATTACATAATTTTTTAGAGTTTAAAAGTTGTTCATTACACTTTAAAAGTTACTAGTACTTCTTGTTCCCTCCCCCCACTGTTGGGCATTTCATCTAAAAGGTCTCTGCCTTTGAGTCCTGAGTGTCTCTCACCTCCCAGGGTTCTGGTACATTATAGATGGTCCTCTCTCCACCTTACCTTTAGAATTTGCCTATTTCCATTATTTCTGCTGGTCCTGAAATCTTCATTCTTGTCCTCCCCTCCTTCTCCCCTCCCCCACCTCTTCTTACCTAATCATGTTCCCCCTTTACTCTCCCCCCTCCCCCCTCCCATCCAGGTCCCTCTTTCCCTCTGCCCCACTTGCCCTCCTGCTCTGAAACCTTTCTTCTCATTCCCAAATGGGATTGAGGCATCCTCACTTGTTAACCTTCTTGAGTTCTGTGGGTTGTATCCTAGGTATTCTATACTTTTTGGCTAATATCCACTTATTAGTGAGTACAAGTAAAATGGGGTTACTATCCCACAGTCAAAAACTCTGACCCAGAATTGTTCCTATCTAACAGAACTGCAAGGACAAAAAATGGAGAAGAGACTGAGGAGGCAGTCCAGTGACAGACCTAAATTTGGATCCAGCTCAAGGGGAGGCTCCAAGGCCTGACACTATTACTGATGCTGTGGCCTGCTTACGGACAGAAGCCTAGCATGGTTGGCTTTCAAGTGGTCCAATAAGTAGATGAAAGAACCAGATGCAGATACTTCCACCCAACCAATGGACAGAAGCCAGGGACCCCTGTGGTTGAGTTAGGGAAAGGCTGAAAGAAGTTGAAGAGGAAGGAGCTGTTGCAGGACTTTCCCTATCCATTTCCATTAGGGCAGCAGGGGGCCTGTGACTGAAAAGGGAAAAGGGAGCAGAGCTAAGATTTGCAGAGACAGAGGGAGTCTCAGGAGAGAGAAGAGGAAGGCCAACATGGAGGCGAACGTCAACCAACATGGCTTTAACCAGCCACAGGTAGTTATGATATCATAAGGTTAGAATAATTGGGATAAAGCTTTTATCACTCTTAATTGGTTCTAAAATTGTTGTATTGGCACCTTGTAAAGTGAGAATTTATTGATACATAAATATGATTGGTTAATTATAAGGTTCAAGAGTATTAATTTTTTACCGAAATGTGGGCCCACAGATGGCAGAGAGGGAACTAGTGGCTCCAGGGACAAGTGCGCCAGACCCTTCCAGGGCTAGCTGGAGATAGTTGCCAGTAGGGTGGTCTGGCCCCACTGGGGAGTTGGCAGGTTGAGATAAGCAGGAACACAGAAAGTTGGCAGGTTTGTTTGTTTGTTTAATATTTCCCGCAACAGGGCAGCCCCATGGGAAGACCAGCAGTCTTAACTAACCTGGACCCCTGAGATCTCTCCGACATTGAGCCACCAACCAGGGAGCATACACCAGCTGATACGAGGCTGTCAACACATTTATAGCAGAGGACTGGTGAGTTTGGACTCAGTCAGAGAAGATGCACCTAACCCTCAAGAGACTAGAGGCCCCATGAAGTCGGGAGGTCTGCTGGTGTGGGGTTTGCCAGGGTGGTGATATCCTTGTGGAGATCGGGAGAGAAGGTATGGGATGTGGAACAATCAGAGGGTTGACTGGGAGGAAGGTAAAAGCTGAACTGTAAAAAAAGATTAAGTAAAAATAATAAATAAAGGTGGTATATAAGTTTAAGGAAAAAATAATGAAAAAGTTGTTAGTATTTCTTGTTTAATTCATATAAATTCTCAACTTTATTTTGTTTTCAAAATTGTTTGCGTTTGAAAAACTACGGATCATCTCTACCAAATGAAGAGTTGAAAGACTGAGACATTTGGCAGCTTGCTCATAACCACAAAGTGCCTTGTTCTTTTCAAATGGTTTGTGAAACATGAATTATTTCAGTGCAATTTGCAAGCCTCTTGTCTTAGCATCTGCCCATTTGTAGTGTATGGAGTGAAAGGAATCTAGTGTATATTCCTCAAGCCTTTGTAATATCAACGAGTACACAAGCTGAAAAACAAACATCTCTGGCAACATGCTTTTTGATTATATTTCTCCCCTCCTTAATTAAATACATGTTGTATTTTAGTTTTTATATTCCAACTTAATGTTTATTTATATTGTATTTTAAAGATAAATTGTTTCAGTGTGTCAGAATATAAATATAGAATAATAATGAAAAGGATGGAAGTTGCAAATATAGGAAACTTCTAAAATATGCTATTTTCTTATGCAAAAGGTCATATTTTTTCCTATAAATAATTTAGGAGTGTGAACTACTTGAAGTTTATATAAATATAAAAAATAGAATTTTAAATTAAAAACTAAAATCAAACTTTATGGTTTTCATCTATTTAACCTAGACTTACTAAAATGTCTCTGGTCCTAGAAAGTATTATAAACCTACCTCTTTGAAGTGGGAAATACTGTTTCAAAAATTGTAAAACAAATACAAATTCTAAGTTAACTGCAATAAAGAAAACAAAGCACTACTTCTTAACTTAGGAAAATTTATTTCTGAATTGAACAGTGATAAACAAGATTAGATAGATTTTTTCCAATAACATTCTCTCTCTCTCCCTCTCTCTCTCTGTATATATATATATATATATATATATATATATATATATATATGAAAATACAAAGCCTATGTATTATTCAAGTGACTCTTACACAGTAGTCAAATATTAGTGGGCTGTGTAACATAGATAGGCAAAGTAGAATAAGCAAAATAATCCTTAATATAAAAAAGTAAAATGGAACATTTTATGGATTCACTATGATGACCTAGTATTTAAAATTTACCCGACCCCAAATCAGAGGCTTTCCTATACACAAAGGATAAACAGGCAGAGAAAGAAATTAGGGAAACAACACCC
>NW_022196901.1:8228830-8250117 GCF_008632895.1 Mastomys coucha | reverse complement strand
AAAGAAAATATCTAAAAAAAAAAAAAAAAATTTACCCGACCCAAACATGGTGATAGTTGATGGGGTATGAATAATATATCCAAAGAAAAGTATAATTGAACAGTGATCATCAGTTTATTCAAATACTAATTATTCTCATTCTTCCCCATGATGTAGTAATTCTCCTTAACTGCGTGAGTCTGACTATTCTGATTCCTCAGTCAGTGCAGTGTTTCTAATAGTTCTTTCTCAATACAATTCAGCCCATTTCATTGACTGTGATTTGGGTTGTGTTTATCACTAAAATTTGAGCACATTAGAAGGTGATCCCCATTTCTAAAGCAAATATAACCTAACTTTGGGAAAGAATTTCCATAGAAACTTAGCAATGTAGGGATTTCTATGATAAAGATATATAAAGATTGTATTCTTGTCCTTGAATAATTGACAGAAATATAAGTGAAAGCCATCTAATGAGACAAATTCATCTTATGTAAGTAAATGATTCACAAAAGATGAGCTCAGTGAAATGTGTACTTTCTGTTGATTTAGTGGACATGGTTTGTGTCCTGTGTGTGTTAATCCAGTGAGGACTGGATGTACACTAGGCAAATATTTGTGAAAATGAGACATCTGACACTACAAAACTCAAAACTTTACTAGACATTGCCTACACCTCCATTTATTTAATTTTATTTTAGCCAGACCTTTCCTCATTCTGTCTTTTGACAAAATCCCCTGGATATTTGCTCTGTTGATTATACTTAATTGCCCAAGTGAAGGTTAGATGTTGTTTAAAAATTATTACAAAGTGTAGAAATACTCCACAAAAAGTCACTTAAGGTAAAACTTAACCAGTAAAGAAGCAAAATTCCAGAGTTTCCTTTTAAAATACTGAGGACTTGTTATATAGAAGACTTTAGAATACTTATAAAATGAGCCAGGCAGTGGTGGCACACACCTTTAATCCCAGTACTTAGGAGGCAGAGGAAGGTGGATTTCTGAGTTTGAGGCCAGCCTTGTCTACAGAATGAGTTCCAGGACAGCCAGGGATATACAAAGAAATCCTTTCTTGAAAAACAAAAAAAGAATACTTATAAAATGATTAAACTATTCTACTTTGCTGCAGTTTCACCCCTACTTTCCATCTTACAGTTACAGATACAGGGCATTATCTTAGAAAAGATCATCACAGGATGAAATATTTAATATAAGATTGCACTCCAGTGAGAATAGACTATACAGCGAGGATTCATACCTATTAATGCACTTTAAAATGTGGTATCTTGAATTACTTGAGCATTTAAGAAAATGTAGTCAACCAGTTATATCCCTTCTCGACATTTGCTCTCCACACAAGTATACATATAATTTCAAAGATTGGCAAATTAACATGTCATTGATCCTTTAAATAGTAATTGGCTTTCATTATTACAGTTATTTTGCTTATATGTTTAAGTAAGAGGCATTCTCATTCACACAAAAAGAAACCTGTAATGATATAAAGTAAAATTCATACGGAGGCAGAAGGTTAATTTAAAAGCCTACATTGTACTTCTATGAATTTAGAAAAGTTAAAAAAAAGATAATGTTTTATATTTATCAAAACCACCAAAGTTAATCAAAGAAAAGATAAAACAATCTAAACATGAGTACATAACAAATAAAGAGAGCAAAACACTAAGAAAGAACTTCTCAACTTAAAAAAGCCTAGGCCTTGATGGATTTACAGAAGCGATCTAGGGACTTATAAATAACATCTACAACCATAATCCTTAAATTATGCTGAAAAAATAGAAATAGAGCACTTCTAAACACCTTTCATGATACTAGCATTGTTCTAATATCAAAATCAATTAAAAGCATAACAAAAATTTAAAACTACAGGTCAATTCCCCTGGTGAACATAAATACAGATATTTCTAGTAAACTACTTGTGTTAGGTTGAGACCTAGTGTGCCTTCTTCTCCCTATTTTTGCTTACCATTGCCATTGTTCAGCTCAGCATATGGGAGGGCTTGGAGGGAGGTTAGGGAAATAGAGAATGAGGAGATTTTGTTAAAAACTAAAACAACAACAATAAAAACCCCTGGAAACTGAACTCAGAAATACCTCAAAAAGATCATCTACCATGATAAAGTTGTTATTCCACAGATATATAGAAACTTCAACATATATAAGTCAATAAATGTAAAAAATAACTTAAAAAATGCTTAAAGAAAAAAAACATGGTTAACTGAAAAGAAGCAGAAACAACTATCAATGATGCTTATCACTTGAAATACTCCTCAACTTTGGAGTTATATTTTTTAGTTCCTTTCTCAAACCAACAGGGAACAATTAGACCTATGCAGATATGATTACATTAGAGCTGTATAAATAATCTAGGAATTTTAAGATCAACTGCATTGTATAATAAGAATTCTTCATAGTTTGGAGTTTACATGGGGTTTAACCCAGTTGGAAACTTGAATAGAAAATCTTGGGACATTACCACTTTCACTAACTTGAAAGAAACATCTAAAAAATTTTCTGCTTTTCAAGTGTGTGCCTATAAATATAATAGATGAATCTTTAATGTCTTACCACATAAAAGAGCTACGTAACTATGTTTGTCCGTACAATTCAAGAATCAAATTTTAAATGCTTTATTAATCAAAGATGAGTCAAACATTTGCACATGCTTTGCTAGGTTTAAAGATTTTAGTGGGACTCAATTGCATATATATACCATGAGGCTAATGGTTAGGCTTGTGCAGCCAGGAGATTTGAGTTAATGTGTTCACTATTCAGTCCCAGCACAACACTGGGATGCTCTAAGGGCCCATCATCAGTCACATTAATCACACTGTTAGACCACTTGGAGGCTAAGGGACTCTACAAACAAACACTCTTTTAAGGCAAGACATCGAGGGCCATGGAGATCAACTCACAGTAGCCAAGGGCAAAGGCCAGAACTGTCTTTAGGTAAACTAAACTTTGCACTGAACAGATTAGATATTCATTAATTCATAGTAATCCTTAAAAATAATGACATATAATAATGGTTAAATTAAAACACTATAGAGACAACTCATTTTTTAAGATGGTAAATAATAGAACAGAAATAAATATAGCTATTTTATAATTTGTAACTTTCAGTCACAAACTGGTATGTTACATGTTGGTAATTAACAATTACATAATACTACTTTTTTGAATGAATAAATGAATGGATATATTGAAACCATATCACTTACTGTTCAAAAGAGAAACAATGTATCATTGTATGTCATTGACAGAAACACACAACAGGTGTTTACAAACGTGCAATTTTCTATAAATCCAAACACTCATTGGAGAGGGACAGAAACATATGTCTTAACACTATCAAATTATGATCTTCAATAATGAGTTCAAGAAATATGTATTGAAGATATAAAGAAACAGGTCAATAAAATTAAAGAAAAAAACCTTAGGGAGAATGAACCTGATTGATACCCAAGAAAACATATATATTTTGATAATAGCTTGATATATCAGTGGCCTCAATTCTCTAACCAAAAGATGCAGACTCACTGAATGGTCTGTTTGTTGTCTACTTCTTAGCTTTAAGGATCTTACCCTTAGAGTAAGAGAATGAATAAAAGTCCTCCAATCAAATGGGACCAGGAAACAAACAGGAGTTGCTATCCAAATATACAACAAAATAGATATCAAACTAAAACAAATCAGAAGAAATAAAAAGGAATACTTCATTTACCCAAGGGAGTGGTTAAAAAAGAAGTCAATACTACCTGAAAAATTTATGAGCCAAAATCTGCACACCTAATTTTATGTGTAAAGAAAATTCTACTTCTGGATTTAAAGATAGATTAATTTCATTCCACTAACAGTAGGTAATCTTAATATCCACACCCTCCAATGAACAAGTCATCTAATAAAAATTAAACAGAGATTAATCATATGATATCATATTTCATATAATTAATTATATCATATATCAAATGGATTTAACAGATAGATTCAAAATGTTCCACCCAAACACACAAAAGAAGCTTTTCTAAAATATATCACATCCTGTGAAACAAAACAAAACAAAACTTTACAAACTTAAAAAGTTTTAAATTGGTGGGGCGGTGGTGACAGATGCCTTTATTCTCAACACTTGGGAGGCAGAGGCAGGAGGATTCCTGAGTTCGAGGCAAGCCTGGTCTGCAGAGTGAGTTCCAGGATAGCCAGGGCTACACAGAGAAACCTTGTCTCGAAAAACAAAAAACAAAAACAAAGGACAAACAAACAAACAAACAAAGTTTTAAGTCATTCCTTGTATGTTTCTTGCCATAACACAATAACACTTAAAATGGATTTAACAAACGAATAGAAACAAAGAGGGAAAAAATTACATAAAAACTTCAGTAAATATGCAAACTCATGGAAATTTAACAACTTACTCCTGAATAATGAATGGGTCAACGAAGAAATCAAGAAAGAAATATGAAAGTAAATGAAAGTTACAGCACAACAATATCTTTTGGTCAGGTTAAAAACTACCCAACAAGGTAAGATTTAGCTCTATGTTCCTACAATATGAAAACAAAATCAAACTTTTCTTGGGATGGTGGAGGCCGTGCGGCATCGCCCTTACTCTAAGCAAAGAACTGAGGCAGGGGCAGTAGGGGTTAGAGAGGACTGGGAGGCAGACACTTGGCTGTGTTCAAATTGAAGTCAAGGGTGCAAAAAATGCAGAGCAATAAAACCTTTAACATGAAGAAGCAGACTCATACTCCAAGGAAGCATCATCAACATCACTGCCAGCAGCACCTTCAACAGCAGCAGCAGCAGCAGCAGCAGCAGCACCTTCAACAGCAGCAGCAGCACCTTCAACAGCAGCAGCAGCAGCAGCAACAGCAGCCACCCCCACCAATGCAGGTCAGCAGCCAGAATGAAGGCTTTAACTGAAGAATTTTAGGGAACCAAGAGAGAGAAGACCTTTACCCAATGTAGCCATCTCTTTGTGGGCAATCTTCCCCCAGACATCATTTTGAGAAAAAAATAACTGTATGTGGTGACATATGCCTCTACTCCCAGCTCCAGAGGCAGAGGCAGTCAGATCTCAGTTTAAGGACAGCTTGGCCTATATAGTGAGTTCTGGGGCAAGTAGGATTATACCGAGAAAAACTGTTTATAAAACAAAAGTCAAAAATAATATCCAAATGAAAACACAAAGCAAGATTTGAACAAATAAGAACAAACCAAATCCAAACACAGTTGACAGCTAGAAATAATAAAGATAAAAGCAGAAAATAAGGAAATAAAAACCAATAAAACAATAGAATGTTCACACCTAATCTAGAAGCTGATTCTTGAGAGGATAAACAAGGCTGACAGGCCATTAGCCTAATTTAAAAAATTAAAATATATATATATAAACCAAATAATCAGTATCATATATGAACAGGGAAATATTGCAACAGATGCTAAAAAAATTTAGTCTCATAAGGGACTACTCCATTAAGCTGGAAACCATAAAGGAAAATTAGATGAATTTCTAGATTCATTCAATTCCATCAAAATTAAACTAAGAAAACATCAACAATCTAAACAGACCCATAATTAGGAAATTCATAGAGTAGTAAAAGCCCTCCAGCTAAAATGTTTAGGGCCATATGCCTTCACAGCACAATTCTTGGAGAGATTAAAAGAACCTCTGAAGTCAATCCTTAAATCATTATAAAAAGTAAATAAACTGAAGGAACATTCCCAAATGTCTCTACAAAGCCAGTTTTACTCTAATATCAAAATCAGGTGAAGATATATCAAAAAGAAGTAGGATGGGGGGAGGGAAGGGGAAGGAAGTGTGGGTGGAGGAGGAGAAAAAGAGGAATAAAAAGAAAAATACAAGCCAATATCCCCAATGAACTCAAAATGTTCAGTCCAATAATTATAAACAAATACAGAATATATGTATATATGTATATATGTGTATAAGATTATCCATCATTATCAATTTGACTTTATCTCTGAAATGCAGATGTGATTCTATGTACACATGTTCATAGAACTAGTCATGCTAACGTCTGGGGGCTTACTAAGGTCTGGGCCTTGTTACAATCTGGACAGAAGCGACTGGGCTGGTATATAAGAAGTTCTTCCTAATCGGAGCCTGGATTGTGAAAGTAGATATGGCCTGGTAGAACGATGTGATGTGGCATGTGAGAAGGCTACGTTCTGGAGGGTTAGCAAGTTGGGTCAGTGATTGGTTTTGGTCCAAGTAACAGTGGCAAGAGTATGCAGGCAGACAGATGAAAGAACAAGGCCAGATCTTGAGTGTCAAGGAGAGTGTATGGATGATAAAGTTCATGCAAACTCATCTAGGTAGACCAAGGTTAACAATGGAGAATATCTGGCTGGATGGAAAGGTTCAATTTAGCACTGGAGAAACCTGTGGGTAGTGACAGATAGAAAAGGTCTTAGACTCCTAAAGGTACAATGCTTGAGGTAAGGGTGGTAAGACCATGCTGGGGTAGCGAAGGGTGCATGGATTGGCTTAGGAGTCCAGAGGACTTAACAAGATAGATTCTAGAAAATTGTCATAAGTGTAATTGACAGTGAGTTATACTGATTCCTACATTTTGTCTTATTTTTGAAATTTTCCATGAAAATAGTTTAAGTTTCAGAATTACACCATATATGCTAATGGAATGGAACTTTCACTAATTATAGCAGATCAGTAAGTATATAATAGGTTGTGAAGAAGTAGATTAGTAAAAGCAATCAACTTAGAGAAAATTAAGAGACATATTTCTTTTTCTACTTAGTTGTAATATATTTCTGAATTTTATTAATCTCAAATTTAATTCACTTAATTAAAAGGGTTATTAATTGCATTTTATAAATTTTAAATTTAGAAAAAGCAAATCCCATGTACTCATTCAATTAATTTTAATAAGGAGCTTTGATTTTTACAACAGAGTATAATATTCTTTCTTCTTTGAATAGACCAAAATCTGTAACAATTTTCATTGTAAAGTGATTAATTTCAGAATTAGTTTGGACTATTTTAAATACATATGAATATAAATTAGAGAATTATTACATATTTTTGAAAGTGATAGATTTTTGTCTGTTCTGAAGTTGATTATAGGTTTCGAATATATTTGTTATTTTGAAATTTATAACAGTTATAAATGATATGTATATTTTGGAGACTCGGTACCAATCTCCTGAATGGTAAAAAAATAAAATGTCACTCTTGGCAAAAAAATAGCAGTAATTAAAAACATATTTAGATGCTCTATCAAGTGAGTTTTCAAGATGATTTTTATATAAGGCAGATGTTCTTTGAGACTAACATGAAAGAATAATGTTGTCATGATTGTAAACAATGTTCTTTCTACATTTCAGTCCTCAGTTGAATATAAGTTTTTGTTTTAATTATTTTTTATGTTATTGTTTCTGGCTTTTAGAATAAAAAATAGATCTCTGCTTTCAATTACTATCTAAAAAGATGGTAGAATATATACAAATGATATTTTTAGGTCAGGAAAATGAATTTATGTAATTCTTGGATTGAATTTAAGCTAAAAGTAAGTTATGGAAATACATAGTAGATGTCTTTGAAAGATAATCATTTCATCCAAACAAAAATTCAAATTCTTTAATTTCAGAGAAGGTGATTCAGTCATGTCTCTTAAATAGAGACTTAAATCCAAAACATTAATGTGTATTATATATTAATAATTTGTTAGTATAATAATAATATGTACATATGACTGAAGAGATAAGAATATTTACTGCTTTTGCAGGGGACCTGGTTTCTCAGGACCCACACAGCAGCTCACCACTTTCCATAACAACAGTTCTATAAGATACAATATCTCTATTAAGAAACAGATCTCTATATAGATAAAATGCCCACATCCATAAACTAATAGTTAATATCTTAATAAATAGAAACTTTAGAAAACATTTTTGTAAAAAAGTAGCATCAAGTAAGCATAATAATGTTTTGCACAAATATGCTCTTGAAAACATCTGTATTGTATTAAAATAGTTCAATAAATGTTTAGTTTATACATGGTCATTTTATATCTTCCTCCTACTGTTGGCAGACAGTCTTATCACTTTATGTGATTTTATTTTAAAACAGTCATTTGCTGCTCTTTGGTGATGTTTATAGGCACTTGGCCTCAAACTGGCCATGCCATTCAATTCATAATTATTTTTCCTAAGCTTTAGTAACACATGAGCTACAGGCACCTTCACTAAATCTGGGTCCTTTGTCTTAATTAAGAATCAATTAGAGAAGCCCTGCATTACTAATGTAATCCACCAAGCCCAGATATTGACAAATAAACAATTTTTCATTAAAAACTAATTTTGCCAAGATGTTAATATTTTGAGTACTTATAAGTTATGATTAAATGTGTGCCTCATAATAGTTCTAAGAGAGACTCAGAACAGAATAGAGTAATAGCATGGAATCACATCAATACTTGCTATAATGCAGATGTCTCACAATGTTGTAATCCTTGAAGTACAGACTCACACCTCAAAATTTACAAGCTGAAAAACAAAAAGATTTCTTCAGAGAAATACAATTGTTCAACCTGAGAATAGTGAAGAAAAAAGACAAAATCCACAATTTTCCTTTTAAAGCAAGCTGTATTTTGGAGTGCTCCAGGCACTGATCAGCTGGCTGTCGCACCCTAAATCAGGATTTGAGAGATGTTCCTGCTGGCCTCTTGAGGTCCTTTTTATAAGAGAGATAAAGTGTTCATAGAAGCAAGAGAGATGGCTGTTATACGTTGTTAGACAAACACAATGAAAGGGAACAGACAAGGGTAAGGATATAAATCATGGGAATGGAGTCACAATTTTAGTGTGGGTTTAGAAAACTGTTTTGCAATTTACTTCAATGTAAGAAACAGGAACTTATTCTTAATTATAAATGGAAACCTTAACTTGCAAAGATTTAAACCAGGACAAACAGAAACTTATTAACTACAAGCAGAAAACTTAACCTGCAAAGGACAAGCAGGAACTTTTTCTTAACTGTCTTAACTGCAGACAGAACCCTAAATCTGCCCAGTACATTTTTTCCTGTTTTGGCCTTCCATTGACTTGCAAGGTATACTAATAGTTTCTGGTTTTTTTTGTTTTTCACAATATTTTTTCATTGTAGGACTGATTTAGGGTCTACTGAGCCTGAAGCTTACCCATATCTTATTTTAGGAAAATAGGAATTCAAATCTAATGACAAAACACAAATCAAATTATAAGTAGAAAATTAGGTTTCAGGATTATGGAAGGGCCTTTTTCAAAGGGCAAGCCCTAAAGCTTCAGTTAATGTGCCTAAATTCTGGATGCGTGAAACCTAGTCACACATTAAATCACAGTATAGCTATCTAAGAGACTAAGAAAAATATTTGAGATTTATTTGCTGATATAACATTACATTTTTTCTTACCATTTATTACTGAAATTACTGTTGTAATTTGTTTGCATTGTAAAGGCTATTAAATACGTCCCCAAGCATAATACCTATCACTTATTTTCATTTAGCCATCTATACATAAACTATTAAAAGTGACAGCTATGTCTTTTTCCCTTTGGGCTGTCCTTTCAAAATTAAAAACATTAGAGAGCACATATGAGGGAAAGTATTCAATTAGAAAGCCTTTATTGGCCACCTGTTATTTTCTAGGCATTTGTGGCCTTGTTATAAAAAAGCAAAAATGGAAAATCTGTCAAAGAGAATATTCCCTGGTTAGCAAGTAGAAGCCAATTAAGTGTATCATTACAATAGACTAAAGCCAATGCTGCAAATTAGGAAAGAAAGGGATAAGAATAGAAATAGGGTAGGGATTTCTAAAAAACATTTTAAGTACTGTCCTGAGACTAGAATCATAAGTAATAATTACCCCATTGAATCTGTGCATATTGGTTAAAATCCTAAAGAATATGTTGGTTAATAAGATTCAGATGAAGAGACAGAGGCAGAAGGAAATATGACAGGCCAAGAATGTATCTAACAGAATATTGGATTAAGGAAAATAAAAGTTTTACCTGAGATTGACTTTCAGGAGAGAAACCATAGGTCACTTCTAGTGGATTCAGGAAGGCTGACTTTCTATTCAAACCTGACAATTTATTTCTCATTAAGATCCAAGGAATCATTGAGTCAGAGTGCTTGCTCATTCTGAACATGGCCCTGGAGTCCAACCCGAGAGCTTACAAAAATGTTAATATAATTTACAATAAACACATCAGAGTGGTTTTAAGATATGATGTTAACAAGTCTTTTTCTTCTATATTTTGTGTTGTTTGTAGAAACATATTATGAACTTTGGAGTTCTTATACTCTAGAGGGCCTTCAATCCTTCCCAAACTCTTTCGTAAGAATCCCTGACCTCCATCCAATGTTTGGCTGTGGGTTTCTGCATCTGTTTCAATCAGCTGCTGGGTGGAGTCTCTCAGAGAAAAGTTATGCTAGACTCCTGTCTGCAGGCTCAAGAGATTATCATTGACAGTGTCAGGGATTGGAGCTTGCCCATGGGACAGGTCTCAGCGTGGGCAGATTACTTGTTGGCCATTTCCTCGGTTTCTGCTCCATCTTTGTCCCTTCATTTCTCTTAGACAGGAAAAAATTTAGGGTCAAAAGTTTTATGTGTGGGTTGTTGTCCTTATCCCTCCCTTAGGAGTCCTGCCTGACTACAGGATGTGGTCTCTTCAGGTTCCATATCCCCAATGTTGAGATCACCAGCACTGACTCCTGGGAGCCTTCCCTATGCCAGGTTTCTGGCCCTTCCTAGGTATTCCTCCAGTCCCCACCTCTAGCAGCTACAGATTTCCATTCACTTTCTGGCCATCTGTCCCTTTGACCCTTTCTCCTGATGTTGGGGAGAGTCCTACACCTGATCCAAAGCCCCCAGTTTCCCACAGGAAGGCCAACAGGGTCAACGAATCTAGACCTTTGATAGCTCTCAGAGACTGGGCCACCAACTAAAGAGGATATACATGGGCAGGACAGTGGCTCCCAGCATGTATGTGTCAGATGTGCAGCTCAATTTCTATGTGGGTCCTCCAACATCTGGAGCAGGGAGTGTTTCTATAGATGTTGCTTGTATGTGAGATCTATTCCTCAACAGGTACGCCTTGTCTGGTGTTAGTGGGAAAGGAATCATTTAACCCTACAGAGACATTATGAACCAGAGTAGGGGGATCCCTCGGGGTGATGGGGCATCCTCTCAGAGGAGAAGGGGAAGGGGTGGAGAGAGGGACTCTATGAGGGAGGGACCTGAAAGTGGGACAGTAATTGGGATGTAATAATTAATTAATTAAAAGAAACAAGAAAAAGAATAGATGATTTTATGTGATTATTAGGAAGGTGCAGACAAGACTCTGGGTATGCCTGTAGATTATCTACACTAGGTAAATTAAGGTGAGAATACCCATCTCAACTCTTGATGCTGCCATTCTGTGTACTGGGGGCTTGAACTGAATGCCAGAGACAACAAGAGTACTGCTCACTCTTGTCAACCTATGGATGCAATGTGACCAATAACTTCAAATACTTGTCACCATGCATTTCCCCACAATCTTTGATTTACCTTTGCACTCTTAGACAGCATAAGCTTTCATTCCTTATATTTTCTTTGTCATAGTTTGCATCACAGTAACAAAGAAGGAATCTAATACCAGGGGCTACATACGGTACTACAGGACGCCTGGTGTACCCAGTGCTGCATGCATTTGCTTTCAAATCTTTGGAGATTTTTATCACGTTGCTCCTCTACATTACATATTGGCAGCTAGAAATCTCACATATTGGAAATTGTGTGAACATAATAACTAGGAAGATAGTACTTTCTTTCTCTCTTTCTTTCTTCCTTTCTTTATTTTTATTAGCTATTTTCTTTATTTACATGTCATATGATATCTCTTTTCACAAATTCCCCTCTGAAAACAAACAAACAAACAAACAACCCTGTTCCCTCTCCCCTTCCCCTGCTCACCAATCCAACATCTCTGGCTTCCTATCTATGGCATTCCCCTACACTGGGACATAGAATGTTCACAAGGCCAAGGGCCTCTCCTCCCATTGATGACCAACTAGGCCATCCTCTGCTGCATATGATGCTGGAGCCATTAGTCCCACCATGTGAACTCTTGGTTGCTGGTTTAGTCCCTGGGAGCTTTGAAGGTACTGGTTAGTTCATATTGTTATTCCTCCTATGGAGCTGCAAATCCTTCAGCTCCTTGGGTCTTTTCTCTAGCTCCTTCATTGGGGACCCTGTACTCAGTCCGATGTATGGCTGTGAGTCTCTACTTCTGTATTGGTCAGGCACTGTCAGAGCCTTTCAGGAGATAGCTAAATCAGGCTCCTGTCAGCCAGCACTTGCTGGCATCCACAATAGTGTCTGGATTTGATGACTGAATATGGGAAGGATTCCCAGGTAGAGCAGTCTCTGGATTGTCCTTCCTTCAGTCTCTGCTCCATAGTTTGTCTCTGCAATTCCTCTTATGGTATTTTTTTCTCCCTTTTAAGAAGGAACGAAGTACTCACATTTTGATCTTCCTTCTTGAGTCTCTTGTGGTTTGTGGATTGTACTTTGTGTATTCCGATCTTCTGGGCTAATAACACGTATCAGAGAGTGCATAACATGTGTATTCTTTTGTGATTGGGTTACCTCACTCAGGATGATATTCTCCAGATCCATCTATTTCCCTAACAATTTCATAACTTCATTGTTTTTAATCGCTGAGTAGTACTCCATTGTGTAGATGTACTGTATCCATTTCTGTATCCATTCCTCTGTTGAGGGACATCTGGGTTGTTTCCAGTTTCTGGCTATTATAAATAAGGCTGCCACGAACATAGTGGAGTATGTGTCCTTATTACATGTTGGAGCATCTTCTGGGATGTGCCCAGGAGTGATATAGCTGGGTCCTTTGGTAGTCCAATTTCCGGAGGAAATGGCCAACTGATTTCCAGAGTGGTTGTACCAGCTTGCAATCCCACAAGCAATGAAGGAGTATTCCTCTTTCTCCACAACCTCTCCAGCATCTGCTGTCACCTGAGTTTTTATCCTAACTATTCTGACTGGTATGATGTAGTATCTCAGGGTAGTTTTGATTTGCATTTCCCTGATGACTAAGGATGTTGAACATTTCTGTAGGTGCTTCTCAGCCATTTGATATTCATCAGTTGAGAATTCTTTGTTTAGCTCTATACCCCATTTTATAATAGAGTTATTTGGTTCTCTGGAGTCTAACTTCTTGAGTGTAACCCTCCTGGCTTGAGGCCTGCCTCTCATAACCACACCTCTCTGCCCACCTCCTGCTATTTGCCATGCCTCGCTCCTGGTTCCAGTTACATTGGAAGTCCCACCTCTACAGAGACCAAAAGAAGCTACTGATTGGGCCGGCATGCTGATGAACTTGTGGGAGGGGTTTTATCTCACCTATTCTACCTGTTGGCTTGTAACAAACAGGGCATTAAATTCAAGATGGCTGAGAGATCACGACTCCAGTCTAATTTTTTAACCTTCCACGTGGGCAGGTATAATTTTGGCCACCCTATTTTCTCCCAACTCCTTATTCCAGAAAACTCTCTCCTACAGTTGCTTTTCCTTCTAACTCCATTTCCCAGGTAACCCTCTCTTTAACGTTGACACTGGTCGTCAACACTTGAGTTCTTTGTATATATTGGATATTAGCCCTCTATCAGATATAGGATTGGTAAAGATCTTTTCTCAATCTGTTGGTTGCCGTTTTGTCCTATTGACAGTGTCTTTTGTCTTACAGAATCCTTGTAATTTTATGAGGTCCCATTTGTCAATTCTTGATCTTAGAACATAAGCTATTGGTGTTCTGTTCAGGAAATTTTCCCCTGTGCCCATGTGCTGGAGGCTCTTCCCCACTTTATTGCTATTAGTTTCAGTGTAAGTGGTTTTATGTGGAGGTCTTTGATCTACTTGGACTTAAGCTTTGTACAGAGAGATAGGAATGGATCAATTTGTATTCTTCTATATGCTAACTGCCAGTTGAGCCAGCACCATTTATTGAAAATGCTGTCTTTTTTCCACTGTATGGTTTTAGCTCCTTTGTCAAAGATCAAGTGACCATAGGTGTATGGGTTCATATCTGGGAATTCAATTCTATTCCACTGATCTACTTGCCTGTCACTATAACAATATCATGTAGTTTTTAGTACAATTGCTCTGTAGTACAGCTTAAGGTCGGGGATGGTGATACTACCCAAGGTCCTTTTATTATTAAGAATAGTTTTCAGTATCCTGGGTTTTTTGTTATTCCAGATAAATTTGCAAATTGCTCATTCTAAGCCTGTGAAGAATTGAGTTGGAATTTTGATGGGGATTGCATTGAATCTGGAGATTGCTTTTGGCAAGATGGCCATTTTTACTATATCAATCCTGCCAATCCATGAGCATGGAAGATCTTTTCAACTTTTGAGATCCGCTTCAATTTCCTTCTTCAAAGACTTGAAGTTCTTATCAAACAGATGTTTTACTTGCTTAGCTAGAGTCACTCCAAGGTATTTTATATTATTTGTAAATATTGTGAAGGATATTGTTTCCCTAATTTCTTTCTCCACCTGTTAATCCTTTGTGTAGAGGAAGAACACTGGTTTGCTTGAGTTAATTTTATATCCAGCTACTTTGTTGAAGTTGTTTATCAGCTTTAGGAACTCTCTGGTGGAATTTTTGGGGTCACTTAACTATACTATCATATCATCAGCAAATAGTGATAATTTGACTTCTTCCTTTCCAATTCGCATCCATTTGATCTCCTTTTGTTGTCTAATTGCTCTGACTAGAACTTCAAGTACAATATTGAATAGATAGGGAGAGAGTAGGCAGTCTTCCCTAGTCCCCGATATTAGTGCAATTGCTTCAATTTTCTCTCTATTTAGTTTGATGTCTGCTACTGGTTTGCAGTATGTTGCTTTTACTATGTTTAGGTATGGACCTTGAATTCCTGATCTTTCCAAGACTTTTATCATGAAGGGGTGTTGGATTTTGTCAAATGCTTTCTCAGCACCTATTGAAATGATCATATTTTTTTTCTTTAAGTTTCTTTATACGTGGATGGATTTTCATATATTAAACCATCCCTGCAGACCTGGAATGAAGCCTATTTGATCATGATGGATGATTGTTTTGATGTATTCTTGGATTCGGTTTGCAAGAATTTTATTGAGAATTTTTGCATCGATATTCATAAGGAAAATTGTTCTGAAGTTTTCTTTCTTCGTTAGGTCTTTGTGTGGTTTAGGTATCAGAAATTGTGGCTTCGTTGAATGAATTGCATAGAATACCTTCTGTTTCTATTTTGTAGAATAGTTTTAGGAATATTGGTATTAGGTCCTCTTTGAAGGTCCAATAAAACTCTGAACTAAACCCATCCGGTCCTGGGCTTTTTTTGGTTGGGAGACTATTAATGACTGTTTCTATTTCCTTTGCAGATATGGGACTGTTTAGATCATTTATCGGAACTTGATTTAACACTGGTACCTGGTGTCTGTCTAGAAAATTGTCCATTTCATCCATGTTTTCCAGTTTTGTTGAGTATAGGCTTTTGTAGTAGGATCTCATGGCTTTTTGTATTTCCTCAGTTTCTGTTGTTATGTCTCCCTTTTCATTTCTGATCTTGTTAATTAGGATACTGTCTCTGTGCCCTCTAGTTTGTCTTGCTAAGGGTTTGTCTATTTTTGTTGATTTTCTCAAAGAACCTGCTCCTGGTTAGGTTGATTCTTTGTATAGTTCTTTTTGTTTCCATTTGCTTGATTTCAGCCCTGAGTTTGATTATTTCCTGCCTTTGACTCCTCTTGGGTGATTTTGTTTCTTTTTGTTTTAGAGCTTTCAGATGTGCTGTCAAATTGCTCTCTCCAGTTTCTTTTTGGAGACACTTAATGCTATGAGTTTTCCTCTTAGGACAGCTTTCATTGTGTCCCATAAGTTTGGGTATGTTGTGGCTTCATTTACATTAAACTCTAGAAAGTCTTTAATTTCTTTCATTATTTCTTCCTGACCAAATTGTTATTGAGGAGTGTGTTGCTGAGCTTCCACGAGTATGTGGTCTTTCCACATGTATGTTTATGTTGTTATTGAGGATCAGGCTTAGTCCATGGTGATCTGATAGGATGCAAGGAATTATTTCAATTTTCTTGTATCTGTTGAGGCCTGATTTGTGACCAATTATATGGTCAATTTTGGAGAAGGTACCATGAGATGCTGAGAAGAAGGTATATTCTTTTGTTTTAGAATAATATGTTCTATAGATATCTGTTAAATCCATCTGTTTCATAACTTCTGTTAGTCTCACTGTGTCTTTGTTTAGTTTCTGTTTCCATGATCTGTCCATTGCAGAGAGTGGGATGTTGAAATCTCCCACTCTTATTGTGTGTGGTGCTCTGTGTGATTTGAGCTTTAGTAAAGTTTCTTTAATGAATGTAGATGCCCTTGCATTTGAAGCATAGAGGTTCAGATTTGAGAGTTCATCTTGGTAGATCATAACTTTGATGTATATGAAATGTCCCTCCTTATCTCTTTTGATCACTTTAGGGTGAAGGTCAATTTTATTAAATATAAAAATGGCTACTTAAGCTTTTTTCTTGGGACCATTGGCTTAGAAATTTGTTTTCCATCCTTTTATTCTGAAGTAGTGTCTGTCTTTTTCACTGAGGTGGGTTTCCTGTATACAACAAAATGTTGGGTTCTGTTTACATACCCAGTCTGATAGCCCATGTCTTTTTATTGGAGAATTGAGCCCATTGATGTTAATAGATATTAAGGAAAGATAATTGTTGCTTCCTGTTAGTTTTGTTGTTAGATTTGGAATTCTGTTCATGTGGCTATCTTCTTTTAGTTTCTTTTGGAAGATTACTTTCTTGCTTTTTCTAGGATGTAGTTTTTCTCCTTGTGTTGGAGTTTTCCATTCATTATCCTTTGAAGGGCTGGATTTGTAGAAATATATTATGTAAATTTGGTTTTGTCATGGAATACTTTGGTTTCTCCATCTATGGTAATTGAGAGTTTTTCTAGGTATAATAGCCTGGCTGGCATTTGTATTCGCTTAGGGTCTGTATGACATCAACTCAGGATCTTCTGGTTTTCATAGTCTCTGGCACAAATTCTGGTGTAATTCTGATAGGTCTGCCTTTATATATTATTTTACCTTTTCCCCTCACTGCTTTAATATTCTTTCTTTGTTTTGTGCATTTGGTGTTTTGACTATTATGTGGCAGAGGGAATTTCTTTTCTGGTCCAGTCTATTTGGAGTTCTATAGGCTTCTTGTATGTTCATGGGCATCTCTTTCTTTAGGTTATGAAAGTTTGCTTCTATAATTTTGTTGAAGATATTTACTGGACCTTTAAGTTGGAGGTCTTCACTCTCTTCTATTCCTAATATCCTTAGGTTTGGTCTTCTCATGATATCCTGATTTCCTGGATGTTTTGGGTTAGGAACATTTTGCATTTTGTGTTTTCTAAGACTTTTGTGTCAATATTTTCTATTGTATCTTCTGCACCTAAAATTCTCTTTTCTATCTCTTGTATTCTGTTCATGATGCTTGCATCTGTGGTTTCTGACTTCTTTCCTAGGATTTCTATCTCCTGAGTTGTCTCTCTGTGATTTCTTTATGGTTTCTATTTCCATTTTTAGGTCTTGGATGGTTTTGTTCAATTCCTTCACCTGTTTGGTTGTGCTTTCTTGTAATTCTTTGAGGGATTTTTGTGTTTACTCACTAAGGGCTTCTACTTGTTTATTTGTGTTCTCCTGGAATTCCTTAAGGGATTTTTATGTTTCCTCTTTAAGGGCTTGAACCTCTTTACCTGTGGTTCTCCTGTATTTCTTTAAGGCAGTTATTCATGTCCTTCTTAAATTCCTCTAGCACCATCGTGACATATGATTTTAGATCCAAATCTTGCTTTTCCAGTGTTTTGCAATATCCAAGACTTGCTGTGGTGGGAGTGCTAGGTTCTGAAGAAGCCAAGTAGTCTTGGTTTCTGTTAGTAAGATTCTTGAGTTTGCCTTTTTCCATCTGTTGACCTCTGGTGTTAGATGTTCTTGCTGTCTCTGACTGGAGCTTCTTCCTCCTGTGGGTCTGTAAGGCTGTGTCAGCACTTCTGGGAGATCAGCTCTCCTCTGGTAAGACCTGTGCACAGTAGGCTGTGGATCAGTTGTCCCTCCTGAATCCTGGGGTCAGAGCACACCCTTGAGACAGGCTCCCTGCTTGTGGGAAAGATGCATAGAGGGTTGTGGATCTGCTGTCCCTTCTAGGTGTAGAAGGAGGTAGAAAGGATCCTGTCTCAGCTGTCCTGCCACTTCTGAGGACTGTGCCTCCTGGCTGGTCCTGCTTAAGAAAGTCACTGGAGAGAAAATGGTGATCTCACCAGAGTCCCTGGATCAGAGCACTCCCTGGAGACAAGCTCTCTGCTTGTGGGGAAGGGGAGGAGAGGGCTGTCCATCCTGTCCCTCGTAGGTGTAGAGGAAGATAGTACTTTTAAAAAAAATTTAACTCACTGTTTTAAGATATGAGTTTCCCTTATATTTGAAGGGTATGAAAATTAGTTTCTTTTATTCCTTCTTATATCCACAATTACTATATCTAGTTTAACAACTTCTCAATATCAATACTACCTCTAGACTAAACCCTTTTGCTTTTGTGCCATCTCATTTGATAAATATCCCCTTTGTGCCATGAATAACAAAATTCATATGTGTGGACATATTCACATAGGCACATATACATATAGAGAAATATAAATAAATTAAATACTACTAGCTGCATGCCTTAAACTCTTAAATCTTTCACTCCCATTATTTATTCATTATAAGACAAGATGACAAAAGACTATCTTCTAGGAATAACCATATATCCTTCCTTTATATTCCTTTCACATGTGCTGTTAATATTCAGAAACTAGAAAACACTTCTGTTTTTCATCTGACTTTTTATAATACATTACACATGGATTTTCTCCCAAAAGTAATCTATGGTAAAACCCCATCAGTGCTGTACGTGACTATTCCATGTTACTCCTATGACTTGCTAGGATGCCATACATGAATCCTTGTAAATGTTGTCCATTCCAGAAGGAATTTTTTTCTAAATGATAATTATAAGAAGATATTAGTGAGAAACATCTTCCCTGGGGCTTTGTGACTAAGGAAGATTATTGGGGAAAAATTAAGAATAAGATTCCTTAAAGGGCAGATGCTCAATGAAATTATTTTGTACAAAAACAATTGGGTATGAATATATGACAGATATTTGGAGAATATAAAATGTGTGTGCACATGCATATTTTTGCTTGGGTTAAAGAACCATATTCTTGGTGTTATGTCTTTTCTTGTTTTGTTCTGTTTAGTTTTTCTCTCAGTTACCTTAAATTTTAGTTTGTGAAATCTTTAGAGACTTTGTTTTTGTGAAGTATTAGTTTCCTTATTCTATTAGCTATTTCTTACTGCAAATATAAAATTTTTTTTAATCATTTAGGGCAAGATTTTTGTCATGGGGATAATTTTATATGGCTTCTTCCATTATCTGAATTTTGCCCTAGAAAGTCTTCTGAATTCTCCAGAGAAATTTAAGGTTAGGAATTCAAGGACTATTTGGTGTCAAAATGCTTACAAACTGAGACCAGAGGCAGCCCAATAAGCTTCAACATAGCACTTTTTGGTAACACACAGATTGCTGGATCATTTGTTTTCGTTTAAGGCTGAAATGATTTCTACACTGTACTCCACACCTCCTACATTTAAGCATCTGCAGCCCAAATGCCCTATGAAGAGAATAAATACAAGTTAGTTGAATTCTCAAAACCTCAAGGTGTCCTTCTTTATAAAATGTGGCTTGAAATCACCCCAAGCCTTTTTTTAGATATGCAAAGAAAATACATGTCAACTTTCACATATGTTTTGGTTCTGTTTTTTAATTTTTATTTTTTGATTTCCCTGAGGCTTGATTGATTTTTATTTCCCTATGGTTGTTTTGCCAGGAATCAAAACCAAGAAAATGGACTCAGTGTGAATTATGGCTTTTTCTTTTTAGTACAATAATGTATTTGTGTACTCTTGGGACCATCATGGCAGATTATGTATATATAATCTGTGGCCAAAGCAGACAGTGTTTCTCGGGGTCGTGGTCAGAGACTTAAGGATGCGAACTCATCACTGAAACCTGACATGTGAAAGATGAGAGAAACAGGAGTCAAAGAAGTCACATCTCTGAAGACCAATGTGTGTAATGCATGAGACACTTGTCTTTGGGTGAAGAAATGGCTTTTGTTATTTTTAGAATAGTGAGATTACAATTTTTGAAACTATTACATCTAGATCATGGGTTAAGCAAAGAGCCAGCCCAGTCAAGGTAGAGAAATAAAGGATTTCCATGTACACTTGTTTTGAGCCTGAGGATTAAGGATCCTCTTATCTGCGTTCCTAGAGTGTTGGTCTCTGTTAAAGTTATTGCTGGCACATAGTGAAGTCCAAGATCTCTGAGTATGACAATGTCATTTCTGGTAATGCAATGTGAGCTTCTGGACTGTGACAGGACCATCTCAGCTGGTACTGGGGATATCTCTTTCAAGCAGATGCCACTCAGCTTACTTCAGCTGCAATGTACAGCCAGGAAGCTAGACCTCCAACTGAAATCCATAGTGCTGCAGTGGATCACAGCAGCAGATCCTATTGGCACAAAGGAAGCCAATTAAGAGTAAACGAATTATAGACATATCAAAAGTTTAAGATTCTTTCCCGTGGATTATGATACCAGTGTTAATTGATGAGCTTGATTTGGCTGATTACACAATAGGGTGTAAACTTACATGCCAATGAAAACATCTGCAGCTGAGGATGGAGTTACAAAGTCAAATTGCCGTCTAGTCTTTGTGCTTTGAGTCACTGTGAGCACTTCCTCAGTCGTCAATGTGGTTGATCAGTGCCAAGTTCGCAAGCTATTGGTGCTGTGTGCTTCCCTAAGCTACTACTGATGTCATGATCACTCTATCATTTGTCTTGTTTGGTTCAAACTTGTAAAGTTCAGATTCTAGATTCCAAATCAATGATTGTACTAAATGAATAATAGATAAGCCAGTAGTTAACAGATTGTTGTATAGCTGTCCATGGCAGACTGTTGATAGATAGGAATGATTTTTCTCTAGTAATTATTGCTTTCATAAAAGATTCTCTGGTATATAGTATATATGACTAAAGACTACAGAATAGACTGCTGAATCTTTTCCCATTTAAAACAGTTTTTAAGATTTATTACTTTACTTATATGAGGTTTTTTTTTT
>NW_022196901.1:8189276-8228820 GCF_008632895.1 Mastomys coucha | reverse complement strand
CTTCCATGTAAGTATGTGCAACATATGCATGCCTACTGCCTTCAGAAGCAAGTGCTGTATCCCCTGTAACTAAAGTTAGAAATGGTGTTGAGCCACCATGCAGGTGCTAGCAGCAGAACTCAGGCCTTCTGCAAGAGCTACAAGAGCTCCTGACTGCTCAGGCATTTGGACAGTTCATTTTCTTTTCAAATGTGGTTTATTTATTAAATGACAGTTTGTTTGGGATTTTTTTGTTTGTTTCTAATGTTTATCTCAGTTTTAGCATTCTATATTGCTTCTGGGAAGAGCTCCGGATGACTAATTTTACTTTTCTGCAGATATCAAGTGAACCAAGATTAATTATTCTCTCATGAGCCTTATTATTGAGAAATATTTGGGGTAGTAAAAGTTCAACTCAAATGCATTCCCTATTGGATAGGCAGGTGCCTAGTACATGAAATAACCTAATTAGTGGCTATCAGAAAAATATGTTCTGTTTTCTGGCCTCTGGAACTTATGTGATAGGGGTAGGATTAAAAATCCTTAAGGATATGCAGTCAGTACCAAAAAGTCTTGTAGGTTAAATCATGTTTGAATAGAAAAAGAACATATCCTATTTGAATTTAATAAGGACCGTTGAAGAGCTTTGGGTTTATGTTTTGTTTTTCTTTGATTTTTTTCTGAATTTTTATTTGAATTTTTTATATGTTAAGTTGGTTAGCAATTTGGGTGTTTTCCTTTATTTGATTTTAAAAGAATTCTTAATTAGGGGAGGCCTGAGGTAACTAAAGGGACTTGAATTAAGAGTGATTCAGACCTGGGGCAAGACAGAGCTCCACTTAGGCCCCCATTTCCATTTTATAGCTTCAGTAAGAATCTCTAAGAAGCTTATTACATCTGTCAATTAAGCCAGCTGTGTGACCTAAGGGTAAATGAATGTTTGTAAAAAGGCTTTCAAATGCCTGGAATGTATATTTCCAGAAGGGAACTCTGTGTCTTGGTAATGTCTCAACTTCAAAAGAGAGAGAGGTTTTCCCAATGCGGCTCTGTGCTGTGTTCTACTATGTGTAGCAATATGGGTGATTTTGATTATATGTTTTAGGTTTCTAAGAGCAAACAAACTTCATCCTTAATTTACTCATGAGGACCACTCATAGACCATGACCCATGTTATTGTGAAAATATCCAGATTGAGTAATTTGATAATAAGGACAGTCAGTGCTAAGTTGACTTAAATTTTCCCAGTCAAGTCTAGTCCTTTATCAGGGTCAGGCCAGCTAAGGGATAGGAAATAACAATATTTGACTTATTTCTTTCATCAACAATAGTGAAAAGATCATCCATACAGCCTTACAGATGTCAGTTTCCTTTCACTCAATTAAACCTAAGGGATGTCTGGGTAGTCAAAGTGGCTTGAGGAGAAGTAACCTGTTCCAGCTTGAGGATACATGGCAGTGGACTAAAGACACAGATGACCACTTCTCTTTGAGTTGCAAAGGCCAGGGATTGATTATAGGTTTCACTCCCCCATATTTCAGGGGCCTATGCTAATTCATGATTCAAGGCACAATGGACAGAGTAAGTCATATGGGTGGGAATCAGCAACAAGCTCCATTTTCATAAGGCATTACTTAGAGCATTTTGAATGTTGAGATAGTTTTTGGATTTGAGATTACCAGAGTAGTTAGATGTCAATTACACATAACTTTATCAAAAATACTTAATTCATCTGGATGGTCCCCCAAAAATCTCAAGTGACCGCCCCAGTACTGTTGGTGTGAGAGGGCAGAAGAAAGATATCATGGTCTGGACTGCCACTGGAGACCATGTGGATATCTGAAAGCAGTGCTGCTTCTTGAGGGACCTGCTCATCTGAGTGTCATGTGCAGCCACCTGAGGCCATGGTGACATTTGCTCTCATGCTGCTATCAGGGGCTATGTCTGGTTCTGTGTTCTTATCTAAGCCAGGGGTCTGTATTGATGTTCATAGATGTCTCTGGTCAGGACTGCCTCAGGAGCCAGTGTGCTGAGCTGGCCCTGCCCCTCGTCTGAGCAGCACGGTTGAGCTGGACCTGGTGGTGCAAGAGGCAGGTGATCTGGCCAGTGAGCATGAGCATAGGAGAGCCGATGCCACTGGCCCTTGTTTGACATGTAGTCATGTGGGCAAGGGAGAGATGCCTCACCTGCTACCTACCTCACCACCTGCAGCAGGGGAGAGCTGCCAGCTGCAGCATGAAAAGAGCGGGCCCTACACCTCACCTAGGCGGTACAGTTGAACTGGCCCTGGTTATGTAGTGGTAGATGGTCCTGCCCATTACCTGCTTAGGTATTGGGTGAGCTAGCCAGGGCAGTGTTGGAGAGCTCTCCCTGGTGGTATGATCATGGGAGAGCTGGTTGCGGACCGAACTGAGCTACTACTATTACAGATCCAGGGCCCACTCCAACAGCTATGCTGATGAACTGCTGTCACAACAGGATATTCAAGAGGAGTATTGTATTGATAATGCAGCAGAAGCCAGTGGCCTCAAAATAGACCAATGACTCACTCATTGCAATGAACATTTGCATGTAAAGATGTGTGGAAAATGGGTGTATTGTGTGATACTCTGTGACAAACTACAGCTTCCACAACAAGAGTTCCTTTTCTTTGTATTTTATTTTATTTTCTTTCATGGGGAGGTTTTAAGGTAGAAAGCATATATGAAAGGATAGGGATATGAGTAAGACTGAGGAGTACAATGGGAAAGTCCCAAAGAATCAATAAAAGTTTTTAAAAAAACAATTCTTGTTTCTGGATAAAGAAATATAGCCTCTAAAAACATTTTAAAATTATATTTCATATGTGTTATATTAGAATTCATGAGTTATTTATCCTAGCACTGCTAATGTAAGATTTAAATGACCAGAAATTAAAATATATTTCTAGTATTAAATTATCCAGATAATTCAGCCAATACATAGAAAAACAGAAAGTGTAAAGAATGTATCTATTCCTCCCTCTCTCCCTCCACTTCTCTCTCTCTCCTTCTCTCTCTCTCTCTCTCTCTCTCTCTCTCTTTCACACACACACACATACACATACACACACAGAAGCATGCACACTTTGCTTAGATTCAAGTATAGGATCCTCCTTTAGATAATAATATCACAAAGCTAATATGGCAAAGATTAAACTCTTTCCTTGGCTCTTTAAATTCACACTCAATATATTCACTAATAGAAAAAATTATATTAAATGACTTAATTAAATTATTTAATTTTCCACATTTTAATCATTCAAAAATTTTTAACTAACTTTTGGAAAATTAGCTTTGTATGTTACAAGCAACAATTTTATATAAAACAAAATATTTGCTTTAAAGAAAGGCAACTCAGGTAAGTCAGAAAAAAATGGATGATCACCTGACAGTCAATGTCATCATAGCTTGCCAGATGGGGTTCATATTATCAAAGGACTCCATACTGTGACTATTTCTTTAGCATTACTACTTAGAGTTTTCTAGGGTGAAATCTTTAATAATTACAAAGATGAATTTCAAAAATACTGAAGCAATTATAAATCTATTTAAAATAGTAGCAATACATTTTGAGATTACAGAAAAAGTTTCTGGATTCAAAATAACTTCTTTAATCTGTGGTTAAACCTAAGAGTTATTTTCAAGCATCTTTTTAAAGTGCCTGTACTTGCCAACTCACCTTATATATGTCAAGTGGTACTTCTGCTGTACAAGAAAATAACGGTTCAAAATTAACCAGTACCTCAAGTAATATAGTCTACAGATCCAAGTAAGTGCCATAACATGAAATGGATATTGAAGACATTTTTAAAGATTACCTCATCAATCAGCTTTGTTGTACAAAATTATGGCAGTCAAAACACTAAATAACAAGAGGAAAAATTGTGTCTTTTGGGGTACATCTACATTTAAGAAGTACAGCATTACCTCTACTGGGGCATGTAGAGAACAAGAACACCCACAAAAAACAAAATAAGAAGGTAAGAAAAAGCTAGAGACAAAGATAAAGAAAAAAAAAGATAGAGACAGAGATGCAGATAGAGGAGAAATGGGGAAAAAAACAAAAGTAGTATTTCACTTCATCAATTTAAACTCTAAATTCAACACAATATAGGTGAAGTCAGAGTTGTGAAAATGTGTCATAAGAAAATTATTTGCATACATATAAAAATGTTGTGATGGTGTATAGTTAAAATATTAAATTTCAGAGAAAATTGTGTCAACAGAAGTTTTTTTTATGAACATATACAGAGGAAACTCAAAAAGTTTTGACAGTAACCATCTATCATCACTAAGAAATAGGTTGATCTGAACTGATAACCCATATTTAATGATGTAAAAAATAAATCATTTGAGAAAATGGATACATCTGGCCATCAAATAGTACAATCATTCTTTGGCTCTGTCCCTACCTGTCATGAACTATCTTGATTTCTGTATTTACCCAGCAAACTTTTGATAATGGTCTCCTCATGTAGCTTGCCTAAAAGAAATGTACTCCAGAGTATTAACAAGTTGCCATTATGGCTTACATGCGACATTTTGATTTTAATCAATGTGAGTCAGCTTTTAAAGTCCAATCAACTCTGCACTACTTAGCTGTAGCAAACATTTGTTTTTATAAACCTGAAGAGTGGGTCATCATGATTTGGGCCACTATTAAATAAGCAGAGCAAGTGTTTTAGTAGTATCTCTTTAACAATTTTGTGATCCCTTAGCTGTCATATCATTAAAATCATATCTTCAAAAATCTATAAAATTTATTTTAGTGTATTATAAATAATTGCAATATGCTGAGAAATTGTATCTTATCAAATTTTTCAAAATTATGTTAAAGTGCCTTAGTTTCATTGCAGATATTCATGAAATATTCTCAAATATATCCATCAGCTTATACTTATGAAAAGTAATCATTTTCTTTCTTTTATTTTGACATTAAATTTTATTGATCAAAATGTAAAATAAATTATAAAGAGTTGTGTACATTTTCTACTCTCATGAAAACCTCTATTATGATTTTAAGGTATCATTGGGACTTCTAGCCTTATTATTTCTATCAAAAATTTGCTTCAAACACCTACGTCCCAAGAGGACATACACATGAGAAATCTCACATAATTGTCTCAAAATAATCATTGAGTTAGTTATTAATCAAATGCAGAAACCTTTCTACATAAAGGGTCAACCGTGTTAAATAAAGACTGGATTAACACTACCCTGACACTAGCCCTATTGCACATGGTAATGGCTGTATATGTTATGTTCTAGAAATTCATAATAATAAAATCAAGATATAGTGGATATATTTCAAAAGGTTCTGATGCATTTTATTTGTACTTCTTGATGCATATTCCCTATTCTACCTATAAGTAAATATTTATAAAGAAGATATTGAGTAACAAAATCAATACCTTGTATTTTAGAATGTCTATAAATTGTTTATTCATTTGTTCTACAGCAGTATTGTAATAACTCAACAGCACTTTAATAGACTTTAAACTGGTAACAGGGGTAGATCACATGCAAAAACAGCACCAAGCAACCAAGAAATGGGTATTTGCATTTGGAGCAGCATCATTTAATTTTAGTTTACTTTGGTAAACATTAAATTTAATGTTTACTTAAGTATTCCACATGAAAAATACATGAGTTAAAAGCTAAAGAATTTTTGGATTAGCAGGGCATTGGTGGTGCATGCCTTTTATCCAAGCACTTGGGAGGCAGAGACAGGCAGATTTTTGAGTTCAAGGTCAGCCTGGTTTACAGAGTGAGTTCCAGGACAGCCAGGGCTATACAGAGAAATGCTGTCTCGAAAAACAAACAAACAAAATAATAAACAAAAAAGAAAGAATTGTAGGATTAAAGATTGAGGAAAAGAATTTGGTATAGAGTCTATGCTATTCTATAGAATATATTAGTACATATATCAAGGGTTTTTAATAGGTCAGATTGGGAAGAATATCTCTCTGCTTAGCAAATGTAAGATATTGTAAATAAAGAAAACACCTAATAAAAAAGAAAGTGTACAGTAAGAGCAAATGTAAAACAAATGGAAGGATTCAAGAAACAAATTGGATCTTAAAGAAAGTATGGGTAGTTAATAAGCAGGGGCAAGCTAAATAATGAAACAACACGTGCTGAGGCACAGAGAGTACAAAATGAAAATGTGTGCTATAGGAAGAACATCCTGCTTAATGTCTTCATGGTGATGCTGAAATGGAGAGTGCTCTCTGAAAATATGGGTGCAATGATAATGATTGTTGATTTGGTTACAGAGTCAACTTTCAGTGCCTTATACAGGACTCACTCTTGACTTAGAAATGCAGTAATGGTGAAATGTACAGATGCATCACCATCTGATATAGACAAGACATTTAATGAATGTGCAATAAAAATATGACCAAATCTACCTACCAAGTTGGAAACGAAAATATGAAAGAATCATAAAAGCTGAGAGCTTACATAAAAATAAAATAAATATAAAGTAGATGAGATCAGAAATGGTTTGTACATTTGTTGATTTGTGGCCTATCACATCTAGGAGTTCTGAAAGCATCTCAAAGCTGAATATTAGCATTATTTTATTTGTGTTTTAAGAGGTAAATTTTTGCCTATTGTAGAGAAAGCTTTGTATGTGTTATAACAAGCAATTGAAGTTAAGGAACATCGTCAAATGGCTTTGTTGATACTCTATAACATTGTTGCTATAGACTTGATCTTACTGGGTGTCTGTTAGGTTGAGAGCTCTAGCAAAGTGTTTCATCCTTAGTGGGAATCAGAAGTAAAGTGGGGACTATGAAACACAGATCTTCAAAACCACTAGGATATGGATAGTAATGTAATAGCTTCATAAAGGGGAGGACTTAAGATGAATGGATGGCATGAATCTTATACAACTTCAAGTCAAATAAAATATCATGGAAAGGTGGGTTTTAATATATAGGCAAATGAGTTATAGGCAGAGAAATTTAAGTTATGTTTACTATGGAGGGAAAGACAGAAGGGTAAAAAATAGGTGTTGGCCACCCATATCCAATTCTTACTAAGGAGGTAGAAATAGCTCAATAGAATGTTTTAGTTTCCAATAAAGCAGTCTGTTGTTAATGGGTAGCCTAGGACCTAAATACCTATGGTGGAATAAAACTACAGGCAATGTTTTCAAAACATTGATGATAAAGTAAGAGGTAAGCAATTTTGGAAGATTAATTGCTTCAGTGATTTTAAGTGTTGGCTCGTCATATAATTAACAGAAATGTAAAAAGGATAATATAATACATCAACGCATGTGGAGTTTCAGGACAAGGAAGATTAATCATTTGTTCATAGAAAAGGTAAGATGAAGTGAATTTAAAGGTGGTACAGATTCTGATACTCTTACTGAAGGAAAAGTGAATGAATGAAGCTTTCATCTGAAATGACACATGGAACCCAAGGTTCTGGTTTTCAGGATATAGATAAAGAGAAAACACAATTCCCATTTGTCCTTGGCCTTTGTGCAATAAAAGATCTTGATATTCTATATGGCCTGGTGGTAGTTAAATTAGCATATGAACAGCAACATATTCCATTGTACTACATGAGATCCGACAAGGACATGTGGATAAACAAGATCTACCATGAATGGAGGAGTCAAAGACTTTCAGGCAGAGAAAATAGTGAAGTTTTAAATTATTCATTTCTGCTTGACCTACTTTTTCTTCATCAATAAGTATAAGCCAGGCAATGGTACCTGTGAGTATGGAAATCTAAACCAAGTGAGACTGAATCCAGATTCTATCTATTACTAGGTTTGTAAACCTGTGCTAGTCAGTCCCATGGGAAACAAACTCCAAGACTGAAGTTTATCACCAGTTGGCTCTCAGAAATTTTCTCATAATATCAGAAAGAAGAGAAGAAAGGAACACGGGGAACAGTAAGAAGTAGCACAGGGACGTTATGATGTGATTCGATGGAGTTAGGGGGACATGTTTCAGACTGCCATGCAGAAAACTGGAGTTGGGAACACACTTAGCACAGTCCTTCAAACTAACTTCAGTATCCAGAAGTCCTATATGCCCCAGGAGTATAGTGCTGTCTCATTCAGTCATGAACTGAGAGTATCCTGAAGAATACACCCAGACTTGAGAGCCAGTGGGTATTTCAAAGAGCCTAAACAGAAGTTATTGACAAAATTCAGTTTTCTGTAGCTGGAGATATGAGACTGTGGTCCACATGCTCAGGGTTACCATGACTTTATAAAGACATTTGTGCTTTGAAGCCAGTAGGATTGAACCATATCCCATGTATCTGAATCTGCTCCTCACAGGCAAGTGTATGAAGTGACAATTGACTAACAACAGTCTTTTCACCATGTTTCCTGACATTACAAAAGTAATTTCAATTTATCTTAGGCAGAGCATAAACAAAAGTATTATAATTTAAGTTTCAGCATATTATCTAGAAGTTTTGCATAATTCTCATGATAAGAATTTTCCAAATAATAAGATAACAAGAATAGATAATTTCTTATCTAATTAAGGCATAATAAAAATAGGCATACAGAAGTCATGTATTTCAGGGCATTTCTAGTGTAATATGCAAATTTATCACTGTAGCAAATTGAGAATGATCTGTCATGGGTCACTATAAGAGGCACAGAAAAGCTTAAGAGAAGACAAAAGAACATAACAATTTTAAAGTTCCACACGACTCACAAACAGAGAACAAATGCAGAAGAAAACATAAGCACTAAAATTTTTCCACAGACAACACCTCCAAATTTAATGGTTGGAGAGTCAGTTTTTTCTGTTAGTAATCCCTTTCTTTATAGGATTTTACATTTAGAAAGTCACTTCAGAATCACTAAAAATCCTGCAGTCTCCTGACGTTTCAGTCATTATTGCTATTTCAGTGATGTGCTGATTCAACAAAAAGATAAGCAATATCCTCAGAATATATGAAATGTTAATAATATATGGGAGAAGAAAAATCAATACTAACCAAGACACCAGCCCTTTAATATCATGACCAAATTCTAAGAAAAACAAAACGTGACTGAATCCCTGCTATCGGTAACGGGGTTGTTCTATAGTGGAGACTTCTAAACAGCCACAAGTCAGAAACAATATCTCACGAAATGGCTAGCTTGGAAAATGCGTTCTTCGGTAGCAAATCACACAGTGCAATTTATTTGTAAGTTAATACTTGACAAACTTTTGGTTTGTCATCTTAAAAGTAGCATTGACAATCTAATCAGTCACACACACACACACACACACACACACTGGTACTGCCAGTTTCACACACAACTCCACAATTTTTCTGGAAATATACAATATGACGAATCTAGAGAAAAAAAAGAGAAAACTTCAATATTTTGTAATAAAGTCTTTCAACGAGAAAAAGTATTACATCAGATAGTACAATAGAAATAGAGTGCTCACAGAGTAATTTTTGCTTACCAGAATACTTCACAAAACAGCATATTATTTTATGTCATAGGATGTAATTTAATAGTGAAATTAAGGAAAATGCTCCAATTTTGGGAAAATGTAAATATAATTTAAAACTGATTTTTTATTTCAAAGGGAAACTATTAATAATAACTTTGAGAAAAAATATTTAATTTGGAAAATAAAGCCATAAATTATACTTCAGAGCTGCCACAGTTCACGTAAATGTGAATACTTATTGACAATTTGTGTCTAGAAACTGACCATAGCATAATGTAGCTAGACATTCAGAAGGTTCTTATAAACTAGAAATGCTTCTACAGCCATTATTCAATGGAAAAAATCAACATGCTATTGAAAGTGATATTTTAGAAAATAGGTTATGAATATTAAAATAAGTGTGCATGACAGCTTTCTTTGCCATTCGTTAGAGACAATCTTATCTCCTCAGTCAACCTTATTGCTACCACCTAAACCCTGAGCAATTTTTAGAGAAAAAAAATTAATGGATTGTTCATGGTTAAAAATTCTATGATAGAGGAAACAGAATTTTAAATCTGACTCTGTTTTAGATGGAGCATTGGAAATTATTCTAATCTTTGGAATTAAATGCGTTATGTTGAAGGTCTCTGAGACAAGGACCAATTTAAACTTTTAAAAAGTATGTGGAGTTCCTAACACAGAAGTTCACCACTACCACCTTGTTTTAGAAAAATATAAAACAGATTTATAGATGTCAGAGCGGACAGCACCCTTGCAGTAAGATTCTGTTCCAACTTTACTAGGTCTTAGCTGCAGTTGGCAAAATTCACATCTGATGTTTTACGCTAAGCACATTTGTTGTGAGTATCTAGGAGGCAAGTATGTCCATTTTTTACAAGTTTATACAAATGGAAAAGAAGCATTATGCAAAGGCTTCTCACAATATAAAATCAGTGTTATTTGATCCACAGAAGCATATTCAAAGCGTTTTCCCCTTTAGTCCTCACAACAATTTTCTGGAAATGTTTTAGGAAATGCAAATCACAATTGTACATGAAAAACAGAATACTTCCCAGGCTATTAGACTCTAATAATCAAGCATGTACACAATATAACAATTATAGACATAATTAGATTGACAACAATAATTAAAAAACAAATGCCTATTCTTTGTCCTCATTAACTGTGACTACAACCAACAATTTGGGGATGTAATGAAATATAAATCCACAGAAAAGCTGCTCTAAATAGTATACAAAGCCAACTTATACACTTGTCAAGCTTTCTTTAATAACACATTTTTAGAGATATCAGAAAGGTTGATATGTATGTATGCATCTGACTGTGGTATCATTCAATATATTATCTAGTGCACACCATTGGAAAGTTAAAGATGCCACTCCACATGCAATGTTTGTCATTGTCTGGGGCCTTTAAAAAGATGTCTTTTTAGTTTGGAAACTAAGAATTACAAGGAACATAGAAAAATGAAGGTATTGGGGAGCGATAAAGAATTGTAGATGGAAGAAAAAGAATTTGTAGAGCTCTAGAAAAGAGTGATTCATACTTAATGGTAAAGACAACGACTATGACATTAGCTGAAATACCCAACAAATGGGGGATAGAACCTGTAGAGACCATATCCAGAGGTTCAGCATGCCCCCAAAAATTTAACCCAGAATTGTTCCTGTCTCAAGGAAACACAGGGACAAGGAGTGGAACAGAAACTGAGAGAGGGGCCTTCCAGAGATTGCCCCACCTGGGGGTCCATCCCATGTCTAGCCACCAAACCCAGACACTTGTTGACAGGAAGTGCTTGCTGACAGGAACCTGATGTAGATGTATCCTGAAAGGCTGTTAGAGCTTTTATGGATAAAGAGTAGATGCTTGCTGAGCACAGGAAACACCATTAAAGGAGTTGGGGGAAGGACTAAAGGAGCTGAAGGGGTTTGCAACCCCATGGGAGGAACAACAATATCAGTATTAACCAACCAGACCTCCAACCCCAGAGCTCCCAGGGAATAAATCACCAACCAAAGAATGCACATGGAAGGACCTATGGCTCTAGCTATGTATGTTGCAAAGGATGGCCTTGACCGGCATTAATGGAAAGGGAAGCCTTGAGTCCTGTGCAGGCTTGATGCCCCAGTGTAGGGGAATAATAGGGCTGTGGGGCAGGAGTGGGGGAGCACCCTCGTGGAGGAAGTAGAGGGGGTGGGTGGGGGGTCTTCTTGGGAAAATGGGTGGGGGGATAACATTTGAAATGTAAATAATCAATAAACAAAATAATCAATAAAAAATTAAAAAAAAAGAAAAAAAGAAAAGAAATACAAATCACATTCACTTTTGCTTTTTTCCAAATCCCACAACTTTGTGTATGTTGGCTAGTAGAGTACACATGGTGAGACTAATGGCTCCAGCAGCATATGTATAGCAGAGGATGGCCAAGTTGGTCATCAATGGGAGGAGAGGCCTTTGGCCCTGTGAAGATTCTATACCTCAGTGTAGGGGAATGCCAGGGCCAGTAAATAGGAGAGGGTGGGATGGTGAGCAGGGGTAGGGGGGAGGGAACAGGGGTTTGTTTTAGTTTTTGTTATTTTATTTTATTTTATTTTTATTTTTTGAAGGAGAACCTGGGAAAGGAGATATTGCAAATAAAGAAAACATCTAATAAAAATAAATAAATAAAATAAAATAAAGAACATTATATCCAAAACAACAACAACAAACAAACAAACAAAACAAAACACCCAGGCAACTGGCGATGTTTATAGGCACCTACCTTCAGAAACCTGTGGACAAAATTAGGTTTACATTG
The DNA here is from genome assembly GCF_008632895.1 of Mastomys coucha. Taxonomy (NCBI): domain Eukaryota; kingdom Metazoa; phylum Chordata; class Mammalia; order Rodentia; family Muridae; genus Mastomys; species Mastomys coucha. Next base: position 8,216,593 of record NW_022196901.1, on the reverse strand, counting down.
CCATTAAGACAGCAAACTCTGGAATAATGTACAGTTAAGGTAAATGACCTTAGTGGAGTTTAAAAAAAAAAGAAAAAGAAAAAGAAAGCACCCTCATTTAATCACAATTAATCTGCTTTTGACTTACTGATTAGTGGATTTATCCGCATTTCATTTGTTACATGCAATATATGGTAACAACTATGTAAGACCCAGGAGAAGGCACCTTTTACTCTTTTCTGAGATGATTACCTAGTAAAAATGGCACCTATTTTTAAAGATATGGTTAAAGTAGATACTCAAAACACTTGAGCTCACTGCAATAGCCAAAGGAGCTGTCTCCTTCAAATCCCTCCCCTCAGAGCTCAAGGAAACCCCCTATAGGCTTCAGAAGACAGAAAGACAAGAAGACCAAGGAAGCAAGATCTTCTACAGCTGAGAAATGCTCATGTAAACTCAGAGAGAGTGCAGCAGCAAGCACAGGGCCTGCCCAGGTCTCTACCAGGTCCCCTGTGTATGTGCTATAGCTTTCAGTTTACTACATTTATGGGATTCCTGAATGTGAAAACAAGTGGGTCTCTGATTTTTGTGCCTTTTCTTAGATCTTCTTTATTTTCCTGTTGGCATATCTCCTCCAACTTCGACTGGATGGTGTTTGTTTTATTTTATTATATGTTATGTTGTTGTTAGCTCTTAGAAGCTTGTTCAGTGAAAAGCATTAAAGGGATGGATCTCTAATGGAGAGGAGGTGGACAGGAACTGAGAGAAACAGAGGCAAGACTGAATTATTTAAAAAAAAAAAAAAGAAGAACCAGAAAAGAAAATTTTTAATTATTGTGATAATTCTTCTGCAGTTGTTTGTTGTATTATTTATGTATATAAATATCTTACCAGTATAATACATACAGAATTTAAGATACTTAACTAAAAGATAAACTTTTATATTCTCTTTTAATTTTCTCATGACTATAGAGAAAATAATTTATCAAAATCATATTTCTGGAGTAGGTATTGTATCACATATTAAATTACTTTTTTATGTTTCTTTCATAATTGATTCTTGTTTTATAATATCTTCAACTAGATATTCAACTCATGTCTAATTTAAAAGATTTACTTTTATTGAAGAATGAATAGCCCATGAAATCAGTCAGATACTTCAGTCTATTTTAAAGGCTGTTGGATATACTTAAGTACTCTTAATGCTTATGAAATAAATAAAATAAAATTCTATCCTTTAAATGCTAAGTTGAATTGGCCAGAATAACAAAGAGCAATAGCTGAGACAGTAGAAACAGGCATGAGGGAGAAAACTTATTTAAACTTTAATGTTAATTAACAGCAGTCACTAAGATTTGATGCAAACCTAGATGTCTGCATGTTTTAAACACAGTGAATGAACTCTGCATGTCATGGTAAATGATGAAATTCTCTCTTTCTCCAACTGTAACAGTGAACTATCCATGTCAGTGCTTCTTTTGATCTCAGCATTCACAAGAATACAGTAAATGCACTGTATGTATCCCTTCACTTGAGTCAAAGTCTAGTTCCACATGTCTATTTTGTGCAATAGGCATATATTTAGTAGGTTTTTTTCACACTAAATTGTAGCTGTCTTTCATTTCTTTAAACAATAGATAGACTGTAGACTTGTTTTGTATTGTAATAATTATATCTATATACATCTCCTTTCTAGCCTTTAAAACGATGAATCAAGTATTCCTTTCCCCTTATTATTAGTAAAGCTTCATTTTTATCAATAAAAAGCATGTTATCATTATTCTTGTCTGTAGAAAATTACCATAAAATTATAAACAGGATAGCATTTCTGACTGTTTAAACCAATTACTTGTTTTAAATCAATCCAGAGAGTTGTAAAACCACACAAAATTATATAGGGAAAAGTCATAGATGTTTAATTTCTTGAAGATCCAGAAACATCTGTGACATGGGATGTAGTGCAGATCGTGCTCTTTTAGTGACCTTCCCCCAATAATCTCAAGACGGCATAATTATTTCTTCACTCAAACTTGTATTTAGAGGAGACCCTTTTTGAGCCTGTCCATAGCCAGTGCTTAATTCCAGACTTTCATTTGATTTTCATCAAATTTATAACAAAAATTATGAAAGAGATAGAAATATTTTAGTGGCTCATGATTTTTTAAAAATTAAATCATTTGGCTTGTGAACTCTGGATTAACTGTGAGTGACTACTCAACAGCTTTTGTTCTTTTCAAGTGATCTGGGAAGAATGATTTGCTACTAACCTGAGCAAACATGCAGGCATTGTTATACAGTGCAGAGAACTGACATACTGACCATTGCAGTTGTTTTATCTTGTAGCCTAAGAACACATTGTAAAGTCAGCCTATACTTCCTCAATTCTTTTCAGAAACAATTGTGTATGAAAAGTACAGAGAGCCGTTTCAGGTTTGTAAATGAAATGATCATGTACAACCATTAGAAAAATTTAAAGAAACCAATTTGGGGAGGGACGATTCAGAAAGACTAACTTTGAAAGGATCCAAATCTGTTTTCAGAACTGAAATGGGAGTTGCATTCATGACGTTAACACAACAAATGCATTCAGTAAGTGAATAAGTGATAGAATATTTATTTAAAAACATTCCAAGTAGATTTTTGTGGGAATACAATAGTTTTGGCATATAAAATGATAGAAGGTGAAACAAAAACAGAGATGTTACCACATGTATTTGTAAACTTAATATCTATTAAAAAATAGCTTTTCAACTTAGCCACCAAAAGATGATGCTATGTAAATGATACTGAGTCAAACAGCCATAATTTCTGAACTAAAGAGGTGGGGATGGTTTGGAAAGGAACGTAAACATGAAATGCAAATTAATTAAAAAGAAAAAAGTAAAGAACATAAAGTCATTATTTGTGAATATTTCAAAAGATAAAGCTTTTGTAATAAGAGATCCTAGATGTCCTAAAGAGATGGATGAACTTGACAGCTTTAGAATCAAAATTATCCATGAAAAATAATGTCTTCAGGGTTACAATGCAAATAGCAATGTTCAAGCCATTATTTAGAGAGTAGTTAGGTAACTGGACATTCATGTAACATCTAAACATAATTGCACACATTACTGTCAAGTTATAGAGAGTAACAGTGTTCATTGCAGTGCAGAATTGCCTGGTCATCTCTTTAAAGCAGTGGTTAAACTTGTTATCAGTAAAGTAGGTCCAGACACACATAATGAGCTTGCTGGAGTACTGTCATATGAAGTCTCTAAAATCAGAAAGTAGAAAAAAAATCAATCCCTCTCAATTGCAGGCCTATGTTTACAGTTGAGCAAAAGGAAACACATAAAGAAACATATAATACCATATTTGAATGAAACAGCATATCAAAGCAAGTGATAAATTCCCTAGGAAACCTCGTTTATGAGCTGTTCATCAGAGTAATCCATGTGACCCATCTCCCAAAACAATATAGGTTGGTTTTGTTTTGTTTTGTTTTATTTGTTTTGTTTTGTTTTTATGGCTGTCTCTGAGAGTTTGAAGTTGAATCCCTATGACTGAAAACACACACACACACACATTTGGATATTGGATTTTGGGATATCTGAGCTGATTTGAATGCCTCCTTTCTGTCATCTTTATATCACCAGCAGCACTATGCAAGTTGTCATGTGAGGTAAGAATCAATAATGCTACACAGCTGTGATGCCTATGAACCAGAATAATGATCAGCACAGTAAGATATCCATGGAGTGCATTAAGGGCACTCCTATATTGAAGGAAAGCAACAGTTCTTATTTTACTTAAGTCCTGCTTGACATGTTGGAAAACTGCCTAGAACTAGTGAAATAATCTATTGTAGAGGAGGGCCCAATGCTACCACTTTACTTGACCAGCATAATTCTTGACTAGATTCTAAAACTTCTATCTCTACCCACAGATAAGTGTAACTGTCACCTCTCATCAATGACCCTTATTTTCTCATTAAACAGAAGCCGTAACATAAAACTGCAAAATGTCAAAATGCACAGACCAACTGATCATGCTCTGCCAAGTCCCAACTAATCCATCTAAAACCCAAAGGAGTATATGTAGATCAGGGTCGGGAGTCCAAGAACCCCCCCTTCTTCTCTGAACACGAACCCCCCCCCTTATACCTGACCCTGGCATTTCAAGTCTCTGCTAGGCTAGGAGCTTCCTCTCTCATTGAGGCCAGATAAAACAGCCAAGCTAGAGGAAGATAGCCCACATACAGGAAACTATGGGATACTCTTGTTCCAGTTGTTAGAGACACACATGAAAACCATGCTGAAAATCTGCTACATATGTGTAGGGAGTCCTAGATCCATCCCATGTATGTTCTTTGGTTGATGGTTCAGTCTCTAAGAGTTCCAAGGATACAGGTTAGTTGACTGTTGTTCATCCCTTTCAGGGCCTGGAATCCTTCTTCCTATTCTTCCATAGAGTCCTCAAGCTCCATTAACTGTTTGGCTGTGGATGTCTGCACTGGTATTAGTCAGCTGCTGAATGGTTTCACTCAGAAAGCAGCCATGCTAGATTCCTGTCTGCAAGCAAAACAAAATATCATTAATAGTGTCAGAGACTGGTGCTTGCCCAAGGGATGGGTCTCAAGTTGGGCCATTTACTAGTTGGCCATTCCCTTAGTCTCTGCTCCATCCCCTGTGTCTTCACTTCTTGTAGGCAAGATAAACTTTGTATTGAAAGATTTTTGGTTGGGTCAGCATCTTTATCTTTCCACTGGAGTTCCTGCCTGACTACAGGAGGTGGTCTCTTCAGGTTCAGCCTCCCCAATGTAGTGCATCACAGCTTAAGATCACCCCCACTGATACTTGGGTGCCTCACTTATCCCAGGTCTCTATCTTGTCCCAGAGATGCTCCTCACCCCCTCCTCCCCGCCAGCTGCAGATTTCCATTGATTTTCATGGCCATCTAGCCATCTCTCCTATCCTTCCCCATACCTGATCCTGAATCTCCAGTTCTTCTCCAGATCCCCCCTCCCTCTCAGTCCCCTCCTTTCATCTGCCTGTTATGACTATTTCATTTCCCATTCTAAGTGAGATTTAAACTTTTTCAGTTGGAACTTCCTTCTTATTTAGCTTCTTTGCACCTACTAAGTGTAACATGGTACCTGTATTTTATGGGTAATATCCACTTCTAAGGGAGTATATACCATGCCTGTCCTTTGGGACTGCGTTACCTCACTCAGGATGATGTCCTCAAGTTCCATCCTTTTCCCTGCATAATTCATGAAGTCTTTTTTTTAAATAGCTGAATAATATCCCATTGTGTAGATGTGTCATATTTCCTTTATCCAGTCTTCAGTTGAGGTATATCTCAGTTGTTTCCAGTTTCTAGGTATTTTAAATAAAGCTGATATGATCATAGTTGAGCAAGTGTCCTTGTGTGTTATTGGAGGAATTTCAAGAGCCTCTATGCCTAACCACTAGGAGCTAGATTTTACTGAAAGAGGAACAAATTGTCATCTCAGAGCTTAGCACCTAATTGGTTATTCAATAACATATGGTTAGCTCTGAAGTCAAATACACACAAACAACACTAGGTGGACTTGGCAGGTTGTATTTACATATTTATGAATGTTTACATAAATTAGCAATAATAATTAAAAATGACCATATCTGTCACTAGGGAAGCACTGGGGAAATGGGAGAAATTGAAGGATTGGAACATGAGAAGGATTGGAGGTAGGGGACACAGAAGTAGTTAGAGAGAGGTAAGGAGGGAATGAACCAATTATATTTTAATTAAAAAGGTTTTTAATCTTTCAAAAATATTTTAGAGTATCCTCTTGTTTGTAATAAATAGAATGAAAAGTTAACCCAACAGAAAGTTATCATTTGAAATTTTATAAATAAGCTGAATAAGCATTAACATGTAATGAGGTGAGTTATTAATGAGAAGTAGCAGTTTGCCAAACATGTCCTTGGTTCTTAAGTGTTAAGAGTACATTTTTGAACAAAGTTTTTCTTCCTTCATTATTTGTGTGAAGAAATGGAAATGTATACTTCACATGTGACTTCTTCAAGCCTCCTGTTTCACAATATATACTTGCACATACTTTTGAATAAGAGCAGCAGCTGTAAAAATGCTATCAAAATGGTATGTCAGATACATCTGTAATTCAAGTGTTTGGAAATGCGAAGTAGAAGAATTGCCTTGAATGAGCAGCCTAGGCTAAATGATTAGTACTAGAGCAGCCAGGGCTATACACCAATACAAATAAACAAATAAACAAACAAAAGGTCTAAAATATTTTGTAGGACACTTTATTTGCAAACTGCCTAAGTATAATAATTTCAACAGACTCTGGCTTTTTTTTCCATTTCATTCTTGTTTCTTCTCCATTCTAGGCTAAGTGTCAGAATAGATTCTGGGACCAGATATGTTTTTTATATATTTAAAGACTACCTGACTTCTCTGAACTTCTTGATCATGTATACAAGTTTATCTTCTTGTTAGACATAGTGAGTTTGTCCTAATGAATATTTAAATCCTAGTTATTAATATTATACCCACATATTTAATAACAACCATTCATAAAAGTAGTGCTCCTGCCACCAATAAAACCCAATTGACACCTTTTGATGGAGACTGTTTTGAGAGGAGCTATAAAGAACATGGTGGTACCTCACAGCTGTGGCCAGACATGTGTGTCCTAGCACAGGACTGCTATTGCCACTAAAGCAATTTTCTCCAGCTGTTTTCATTTATCCTTCTGATACCTTTTAAATACCTTGCTCACAAAACATCCTGGGCAAAACACTGAGATTTCCAGTTTGGTTTTATTACAACACTGTAAAAGTGTGTAGTATTTTGCTAGGACATGGTTCTTAAAAGATTATATTTGTAGGAAAATTACTTAATCGTTTCCTGTCTAAAAGTTTATTTCCAAAAATTTTAATCTTGTGTGGTCACAACCATTCACTGTGTGTTAGACACTTAGATCAAATAGAAACCCTCCTTATCCATGGCTCTGCTCACAAGTAAAAATGTATGATTATACAGGGACTACTTTGAACTTTCATCCTAACCAAAGTGAAACACATGATAGAATTATTGCAACTATTTTTATTTGTTAAATAAAATCTCTCTTCAGAGTTATTTCCTTAGTGAAATATTTATGAGTTATGTGGGTGTTTCCAGTGCTTCTCAATACAATGCTTCAATGAGAGTAGGGAATTAAAAATGAGCACACTCATGTACTTATGAACGTACACACGTACATACTCATGGATCCACATTTGCATGTGCATACATGATCATGCACACACACAAACCTGCACATAGGGAAATATGCATGCACACTGAGAGGAGTAGCAATCTGACTATTAGATTATGTTCCACAGGCACTTCAAAAAAACAAAAAGAAAAAAAAAGAAAAACAAAACAAAACAAAAAAAAACCAAAAAAACAGATATCCAAGATGTACAGCTGATTGAACACTCCTCTGCCTTTATTCTCATTTTCCCTTTGAATGTGTTTTGCAGCTGTAGCTACTCCAATGCAGTTGAATCTGGAGAAAATTATTAAAGGACCCCAAGAAGAAGAGAAGGTGAATGGAGACAGATTGTTTCTGTTTTGAATTAATAGGAAAACTTCCAGAGGACGATTTCTTCCACCTGTATCTGTAGCCAAGTCATTTATTCCAATATGGAAATCATTTGAATTGATGTACATGCCTAGAACAAGGAAAAGGAAAATATACTCTGACCATGTAACTTAAACAAGCCATCCTAGTTTACTCACTGACAATATCTGAGCAGCAACGTGCGGTCACCCTGTGCTCTGATTTCTGCCTTTGTTTACCATCTACGCCATGGTCAGCTCTCTTTTCTCTGTTACTGTATTATCGTGTTGTTTTGTTCTTTCGATTCCTTCACTGGGTGGAAGAGTTAATGCCTGTTTTGTGTTTCTAGATATAATATTCCTCCTAAAATTTGATAAGTAAAGTAAGGTTCCTATTGTTGAAATACTATTGGTATACAATGAGAATCTTTCCTTCCTACCTGTGCCCCCAATATTCTGCTGATAGTGACATCTTAAAGAGAATTTCACTAAAGAAATATCAATATCCCATATTCCATGTCCCTTGGGTGTCTACTCATTCTAAAGTACAGTCTTAATATAAAGACATGTATGCATTTACAATGCCCAACAAATGCACTGTAAGCTTGGGTTATTTGTTTTCTAATATAACAAATGAGAACCCCTTTTTTCAAGCTTAATTTTAGCACTGAAAAATATTAACTAGTTTAGAATTTCGAAATATATCATGTCTGTTTTAAACATGCTTGTCATTAACAGAATTACTAGTTAAAAAAAATGAGAAGACAGGAAAAAATGATTGTAATTAATTCCAATAACTGAATTTAAATTATTTTATTACTAAAATCATTTATTTTAGTCATAATAATCAGAATGTAGTATCCTTCAAGAGAAGAAAAGTCAAACACCATCTCAGATTGGCATTTAAAGTGTATACATAACATTCCCCTAGCTCTTTACAAAACTGCCACAAACAAAAGCACACTGGCATAAATGTTGTTTTGTCAAAATGTGAGGGAGAAAATAAGAAAGTCATACAGTTGGTAAGCTCTAGTAAAGTTCTAACTTCCAATTTCCCAGCAACATTCTCACATTATCTGAAAGTCTGTGACCTCTGGCCATCCCCTTTGTGTAACAGGCTCTGTGCTACCTAGTCTTCAATGATGGCTCCTTGTTCCCTGGGACTAGGAAATCAAGTTGCATATAGGCCTCTTAAGCACAGAACCACTCCCAATCCTATGGAACAGAAAGCTTGGCATACATCATGTCTAATGCATTTAAGTTTAAACCTAAAATTTAAACCTAAAATTCTTTATGTTTAAACCTAAAATTCTTATCCTCACAAAAGAAATTGTAAAACTCTAACAAATTATGATTATTATGCTTTAAGAACATTCAAAAGAGGCAGGTACAGTAGCCATATCCTTAGGCATGTCATATAAGGCATCATGGGAGATATGCCAGATTCAGCAGCTCATCAGAGGAAAAAGCAAATGAAAGTTCATGGCCCTGTTCAAACTGCCTTTGTCCTCTCCAGCCACATGATCCAGCCACTGGCAATAATATACTTATCATAAATCGGCATTCTTCAAGGCAACCTGTAGAAGTTAGCTTGTAGGATTGGACCAAAAATAAGTGGTTGCCATTTTATACTACTAAATGGTGTGAGATTTTGTTATGCCAAACACAATTTGTTTTCTAGATATGGATCCTCTTCATGTAAAATATAAAAAGATGAAGTAGTAGGCAGAAACTGGAGATTATAGTAATGTGGGAAGTGTCCGGAGTCTTTGGGTGTATGCATCTTGGAGTGTGTAGAAAAGATACTCAAAGGTGAAGAAAATATTCCAATTACTTTTAAGGAAAGAATTACAGGAAAATGTACTCATGCCTCATTGATTTGCATGCACGTTGACCCTAAGCAAAGTCCTTCTATGTTCCTTTGTTAGTTGGTTATTAGTTCTAATGACAAGATTCCATGTGAGAATCATGAAGTTGTTACAAACGTGTGAACTGGAAGAGGCTTTGAAGGTGCTCGCACCCGAGCTTCTACTGAGCACACTCTTGTTAATAAGTTTGACAAGATTCCTACCATTAATGCCTATCCTGATCCACCTCATCTTCACATCCTCTCTGCATTATTTATGAGTCAGGCTATTTTTTTTTAATCTATGGTGATTAATAGATTTCTAAATCATTAAACCTTGGAAAGACTACAGCTCTCTAAGATTCTTAGTTTTTTGTTTCTTCCTTTGTGTTTTCAAGACAGGGTTTCTTGTGTATCCCTGGCTATCAGGGAACTCACTCTGTAGACCAGGCTGGCCTTGAACTCACAGAGATTCATCTGTCTCTGCCTCCAGAGGTCTGGGATTTAAAGGCATGTGCTATCACTGCCTAGTTAAGATTGTTTTAACATTTTAAGAAAAAGGAAACATAAAAAACATGATAAAATTCACACTGTATTTTATAATGCCCAAAATTCAAAATATGTATTAAAAGATCCTTTACAGGCATCAAAGGTACATAGCAAAGCCTATGATCCAAAGCACGAAGTATAGCATGAATAGAACTATGCGGAAAATAATAAGTCACCTACCATCTTTCTTTAGTCTTTTATTTATTCTGGTTTTTATATTGTCTTTATTCAATTCTTTGTTCATTCTTACACTCATACATAATCCAATCTAACTGCTGAAAAAGACTTACCAATATTGAATTATGAAAACAGAGAGAGAGCAGGTAAAACTATTCATGCTGAAAGAAAGCAGTTCAGTCCAGCTGATGCCATATGAGCTCGCTAATTCTGTATTTTCTATAACAAGTCAAACTGCATATAACTCTGCATTCCATACATCGTAAAACCCACCAGTTCTTCTCTGAGCCACAGGAGAATTTCTTCAGGTATAGAGGATGAGACTTGAGGTAGACAGTCATTACATTTCGCATATTCCCTTTTATTTCATTACAGACTTTAAACCAACAAATGAGAAAAACGTCTAAGTTCCATTCTTTACTCCCAAAGAACCATCTTCTCTGGCAGTGATATGACATTGCTTTTGGGATAATTACATCTGAGCATTTTATGGTACCTACAATATCTAAGGAAAAGAGTCTAAATGGAGTATGTACTATTTCACAAAATCAGGTCACATTATCACAAAGTGATAATAATTCTGAAATTTATTAGGTTTAAACATTAGCTTACACTTAGGAAAACTCCCACTTGGAGTTAAAATTAATCATAGGAAATTAAATTGTATTAATTAGGGTTAGCATGCTAATATAGTTATACCCATAAGAAAAGATATACTTCTGAGAAAAACACTTATGTGTTTGAGGGACCAACATAAAAATATTCCCACATGCACATATACTAAAATTTAAGCTATTTATATAACCTCTAGTTTATTATGAATTATTAAAGCTCCAGAAACATTGGTAGCCAGAACTATTGTGAAATCTTAAAAATGTTCATGAAGTGGCTAAAGACATACAATGACCAGATATCTATGTCACATGTAACTTTGTGGCAGGAAAACAGACAGAGCTAATATAAAATATCCATTTCAAATCTAGTAAGATTTGTATAACTAAAGTGAAATTTCTTTTAATAGCATTTATATTATTATTTCTACCAAACTCGATCTTCGGACAGCCTAATGGTTCTCTTTCTTCAGTATTCTGTTCTTCACATTTTAGTGGAAAATCCGTTTTATTTATTCAATCTTTCCTTAATTGTTTATGATATTTAATAACAAATTGAACTATCAGATTCCCACTCATGTAAGTCCTGTACACACTCTTTCCAACTAATCAACATCAAGAAGAGCAGGATACTTTTGTGCATGGAAAATATAGCTCAGGTCATAGTCTGCCATCTACTTTCCATAAGTTGTAGAAGTAGAGTTAATGCACCATTACAGAGATTGAAGTGCTTTCTCTCCTGTCTAAATAGATACCTGCTACCCTGGTGTTCACAAAATCATACTCTGATTATCATCACTGTTCCAAAGTATAGAATTAAAAACATTCATTTTATAAACTAATAATTTGTAAAATTTCTTTTCTTTATACTTTCAAGACACAAATGTCACTTTTTCTCAGTTCATTTGAAGTGTCATAACCAAAGATTACACATTGGAAGACTTATACCCAACAAGCCTTTTATCTCATTGTTCTAGAGGTTGGGTCAGGTACCATAATGTCCAAAGCTTTGCTATCTCTTAAGTTAAAATTTACTGCCTTTTGCACAGTTCCTTTGGAAAATATCCCCATGTTGGAAAAGGCAAGCTCAAACCTTTGACAGCACTCATCCCAATGGTGAACACTCTGTCTTTATACCATAATGATCTCCTAGAGACCCCATATCCCATTACAGCCACTCACAGAGTTGAACTTCTTACGTGTGGATATTGGCATGAAATAATGTCAGATCAACTTTCTGAACTACCCAGGAACAGGTCCATATGGCGTTGTTCTTGGTTCCCATTGTAACTTAAAAGGGAAAGTTACGCAATGTCCAGAGCCCATGACTTCCTGCTGGTGAAGAAGGAGAATGTCCTCAAATTCCTTGCTGCAGGAACCCACTTAGGTGGCATCAGCCTTGACTTTCAGATGGAGCAGTCCATCTACGAAAGGGAAAGTGACAGTATCTACATCATAAATCTGAAGAAGAGCTGGGTGATCCTTGCAGCTCGAGCTATTGTTGCCATTGAGAACCCTGCTGACACCAGTGTCATTTCCTCCAGGAACACAGACCAGCGAGCTGTGCTGAGATTTACTGCTGCCACAGGAGCCACTCCAATTGCAGGCTACTTCCCGGCTGTGATCTTCACTAACCAGATCCAAGCAGCCTTCAGGGAGCCTGGCTTCTGGTCAATCCCAGGGCTGACTATCAGCCCCTCACAGAGGCCTCTTAAGTCAACCTGCCCACCAGTGCTCTATGTAACACAGATTCTCCCCTGTGCTATGTGGACATTGCTATCCCATGCAACAAGGGAGCACACTCAATGGGTATGATGTGGTGGGTGCTGGCCCGGGAAGTACTCCACATGAGAGGTACTATCTTCCGTGAGCACCCATGGGAGATTATGCCTGATCTTTACTTCTACAGAAACCCAGAGGAGATTGAGAAGGAGGGGCATGCTGCTGCTGAGAAGACTATGACCAAAGAGGAATTCCTGGGTGAATGGACTGCACCAGCCCCTGAGTTCACTGCTGCTCAGCCTGAGGTGGCCGACTGGTCTGACAGTGTACAGTTCCCCATGGAAGACTGAAGTGAGCAGCCAGCCACTGAGGACTGGTCAGCAGCAGCTCCTACAGCACAGGACACCGAGTGGGTTGGAGCCACCACTGAGTGGTCCTGAGATGCTCTACAGATACCTGAGCAAAGGGGGAAAAAGGTGGAAGGAAAATAAAGTTCCTAAACACTGAAAAAAAAAAGTCAGATGAGTTCTGTTCTTTTCTATCTATTGTTTATTTTTCTACTTGCCTATCTATCTATCTATCTATCTATCTATCTATCTATCTATCTATCTATCTATCTATTTATCTATCTCTCATCTATCTATCATTTATGTACCATCATCATCTATCATCTATCTATCTGTCTGTCTATCATCTATTGGTGGTGGCGGTGGTGCTGGTTGAAAAATGGCTGGAGTCCACTTCCTCTGGTATTTGGCTAAGGAGCTCTTGGTGGAGCAGGTCTGCCTTCTCTTTACCAACACAGACTCCTTGCTTTGAAAGAATTGCATTGGCTCTGTGAGTGGCTGCCAAGGGCCGAACAGGACAGTATTTGTTCTTACAGACCATGTGCATGAAGCCGCATTCTCATCAATGGTGGTCTTCACCTAAGAAGCAGACAGTTTTCACTACCCAGATCTGTGTTTCATGGCTACTATGACCCCTTTGCTGTAGGCCATGTGGGCTATAGCACTCCCACAGTCTTGGGATGTTATAGTGGATAGGATGGCCAATCTTCAGATTTTTGGGCTCAGTGTTGTTCTTGGGCTTATTTATATTGATCAGGAAACTGGATCAGTTCTTTATAACTACCCATCCCATTGTAGATGCTAAGTGACAGTGGAGATTCCTCTCCCTATGATGGCTGGAGACAAAAGAAGCTAGATGAGTTCTTAATTCTCAATTTGCTTGATTATATTGTCTCATTGCTACATGATCATTAAAGACTTTTGGAGTAGTTTGTATGATCATTGGGAGTACAACTAATAAGTATACTTATGTGTTTCCTGACCTGTTTCTGTAAAATATTTGGAACAGACAGATTTATCAGTATGTATGTTTATTTTCATAACTGTCCAGCAGTATGATGATGTATTAGATTCATGAGCTGCATAGCAATATTTCAGTTAATAATGACCTCACATAGGTTTGAAATAACCCTAGGTGTGTGGCAGGTTGTACATGCTTCCTTTCTGATGACTTTGCTGTGGGGTCCTGTCCTGTGATACACTTCTCAAAGTATACATCACCCTAAGTGATTTTACACTCAACTGCAAAATCAGGGACTGGGGGACAGGACAGATAAGCTTGTTTTAAACATAAGAAACATAAGATATGTATGTTTCTTTGTAAATAAAGTATTTTTATGTCAGATGAACAGAGAGCCACCTGATTTTGTAAAGCTGATCTCTGAATAAATATGAGGTCCAAACAATTTATGATTAAGTACTATTATTTCTGAGTTTCAAACTTCCCATAATATTTCACAGTAAGTTCTTTAAAAAGTAATGGACTGAGTGTGATTTTTATTTCCATTCATGAAAAATAACTCCAATATCAAAGGCTTTTTCCATCTTATATTTCTTTTCATCTTTTCTTCTAAATATCAACAATATGGACATATTGATTCCAAGAAAAACTGGCCTTCTACTTTCAACATGCATACAAATGATACATAGAGAATGATAATTGTGTTTAGAAATATTTAGAAAAGGCAGACAGTGACTGGCTGGTAGTGATTTAATGATTTATAAGATGAAAGTGAACCAAAGAGCTGAATAATATGAATTACGGAGTGGAATTCAATAAGTTTGCCTGATCTTGCTCAGATGTTCTGTTTCATGTTTCAAGACATTAAACAATCCTTAGCTTCTGCACTGTAAAATCATGGTCGTTTGGTTACCAAAATAATTTTCTCAATTCCTCCATGTCTCTACTGTCAAATTATTTTATGGTATAATGCTCAGCATCTTAATGATATAACTGGAGAGAATCTTCTTTATATTAACACTGGAGTCTCAAATACATTCATCACTAACAAGGTTAGAGAGATTATTAAAGTAAATGTTTTTAGAAGTTGTTTTAAATAAAATATCTCTGTGTTATTTTTCATATAAACTTGCCTATTTTTGGTTTCCTAGTGAGGAGGTGGAATGTGAATTTAATGTAGTAAAGTGTGTTACTGTCAGGAACAAATACATGCTTGTACAAGTATCCTGCTTTCATCAAACCATTAGACATAAATCACACATGTGTTTTTACTTAAATTCATTAGCATAAAACTCTCTCTGTCTCTCTGTCTCTCTCAGTCTCTCTCTCTCTCTCTCTCTCTCTCTCTCTCTCTCTCTCTCTCTCTCTCTCTCTCTCTCTCTCTCCCCTCTCCAAAATGAAACCACCACTACAAAAACAATCCAGTGGTACCTCTTCATTTTGATGATGTACCACCAGTGTCTTGGGTTGTCACTCACACCGATAGAGCTCTTACTCTGTTGGCCAGAAGCTACATTTTTAGCTTTGACAAAAGGCCTGGTCATCTTCAACTTGTCAAGTGCTTTGCACTACGAGCAATGCGTAATGCCTGGACACATGATGAAGCGGGATGTAGTGTCAGGCAAAGCTGTCATTAGTGAAGCCAACTCAGCCTTCAAAGTTGTTTCGCTTTGGCAAATCATACCCCTAAGCAGTATTTCTGTGTTTTGGCAAAGTAATAACCTTGCATTCTATTATTCATTAAAAAAAATCAAGACCATGGAAAAACTGACAGTTAAATATTAGCCTGCTTACTCTTTAAACTGCCTGTGATTGACAATTAAACTGGAAACATAATTGTGACCTCAAGTTTTTAGAGAACCCTGACAATTCAGATTAAGTAACCTAATTACCTCCTAGTTACAAGTTTTAATTTTGCTTACTTTGTTTTCTTATTTGCTTCTTTAAGTCATAAATTAAAAATATGTTACTTTTGTTTTGGAATTTATGATGAGAATTCGCACTTGCCCTTGAGATTCATAAAATAATGCAGGCAGATGTGTTTACTATTACATGCACGCATATTGAGCACATATTAACCTCTTTATATAACTACCTATTTTAGATTTCACCCTACTTTTCTGTGACTCAGTTCAGAAGCCATAATTAAAATAATAAATGATAATTCAACTGAATAAAAAAACAAATGCCTGGTAATTCTAAATATACATAAATCAGAAACATATCTTTCAGTATATTTGTCAACTTAATAAAAAATCATTAAAAATATATCTTCATGATATAAGGCCCATAATGCTCAAATAATTATCATAATAAAAAGATTAAAAGGGAAAATATTTGTTCTTATAATGCATTGCATATTATATGACCATTAAATATGATAGGAAGAAATGGATACATATGTAACTTCTGGAGTAATTGTTTAAATATTTTTGATAAGAATATTCACTTTAGGAGTTTAACTAATAAAGGTTTTGCATATTTTATATATCTTCAGGTAAGTAAAAGAGTAAGAAGACCCCAAAATGTTAATATATATGTACACATACATGTTTAAATTATAAATCATCTTCTCTTATATCATTGTAGCTACAGCTCAGATTAGTGTAGAATGAATTAGAGACTTAATAGATGAATGCTAGGTCGATGGATTGATTAATATTGGCCTTCTTAATCCACCACTGTCAGATTTGACCACATAACCATCCAGGACACAGAGTGGGTGTTACAGATTTCATTATTTGGTCCATGTTGTGCTTTTCCCATAAGACTTGTTACAGGTAACAGAACCTTAAGTAATAAACTTGAACAGAGGCCCCCAGTCATGATTTCCTATGCATTTAAAAAATTACATCTGTGTAGCTGCTCATGTAGGAAAGTTGTGGAAAATCTCAGCACTTTTCAAAATCAAATTTTCAACTTTGAGCTAGAAAACAGCCTGTAGCTCTTCTGGAGAACCATGTCCAAAGATACATAAATTTTATGGTTATTTTCTATCAAATATTGGTTTGACATTTGCTGATCAAATAATAATAATAAACAATAATAATAATAATAATAATGGAAGTAGAACACTGTCATTAACAACCCCTTCCCACTCACAATTTCAAAACAAAGCAGTGAATAACAAAGCTACTTCTAGTAAAAATAGTGTGGGGAGGAGAGTTGGAACAACAATAGTAACAATAATATAAGATAGAAAAGCATTTGCTATTGCTGTGGTAACCAGGAAACTAGAATACCTGCTTAACATTTCATCTATGGGAAAGTTTGGAAGAAGAATGTTAATACTATATATTGTTAATGTTAGTTGCAAGTAATGTTACCTTAAGAAAAATGAGATAATAGAAGAAAATAGTCTATAAGTAAAATTTAAAAAGAATGTGACAATCATCTTTTCCAATAAGCCTACTTTTCCAGAAGCCAGAGAAAACTGTGGCTACCACTATAGCTTTAAAATATACGCTCTGAGTATGTTTGATATAACTACTTGTGAGAGACAAAGACATCAAAAGTCTCCTCTCTCTCTGTCTCTCTGTCTCTGTCTTTGTCTCTGTCTCTCTCTGTCTCTCTGTCTCTCTGTCTCTGTCTCTCTCTGTCTCTGTCTCTCTCTGTCTCTCTCTCTCTCTCTCTCTCTCTCTCTCACACACACACACACACACACACACACACCACCAGGAAGGACACACATTCTGAGAAACCTCATAGAAGAAATCACAAAGTTGCTTTATTACATTAAAATTAAAATTAACATTAGGTGTTCAAAATTGCAATTTATGTTTTTAACAAAAACTTGCACAGTATCCATCAAGAAAAAAATCTACTCAGTAAGACAGACATTATTAGAAATCTAGTATTATAGAAGTAGGACCCCATTGAAAAGGAAAACACAAAGTTCACTTCCAAGTAAATAAGGCAAAAGGAGAAAATGGAGGAAATGAGCAGGATTATTTTACCTGGATGGAAGTCACTAAAAGCAAACACGAATTAACATGTGTTCAAGACATCTGGCTCTAAAATTAGCATGAGCTTGCATATAACATGTTGTGACTCAAGCATTTATATTTGTTTTCTTTAGAATAAGAAAGTCATAGACTTTTTTATAAATCCTGTTTAAGAATAATTTAACTTAATATTACACAGAGGCTTAGAATTGAGATTTTTTTTCAATGAACAAACTGTTTTGCCTTTTAGTGTTTTCATATAAACTAATTTGTATCTCAATAACTTTTTTTTCTAGAATTTCTATAGTTCTTTTTGTTACACTAAATAGATTCAAATTATATTGTTTTCTTAGTTACTTATGCCAAAAATATCCTCACAAACTACCAGCAGCAAAGATTTTTGCATAACTATTCTTAAGAGGAAGCGTGTTTTAATTTTTGTTTGGGGGAAATTGATTTGAATAAAGTCCAGTTTTCATCAAACTGTATTCAACTAAATTGATTCTCTCTACTTTAAATAAAATTTTATCCCTCCCACTTTCAGTGTCTAAAACATTTGCATGGACTATTTTGTAATGCAGATTGGATTCAATGCTTACTAAATTCTGTGGGAATTACAGGCCATGAAATCTTGTTTCAACTACTATTTGTGTTTTCTTTTTCATTTTTCTCTAAATGCCCCATTCTTTGCCCAGATACATGCAACTCATAGGAAATGGTGATAGACACGAGGAGAAAAGGGATGGGGGGGCAAAAGTTCTGTTCTCAAACATTAAAGTATTCTCCTCAAATGTTTCTAATCTCAAGCCAAGGGGATGCAAAGTTTTAACTCAGACAAAGTGTCAAGTGTAAATGATGCTTTGTTCCCTAGAAAGGAACTGTATTTGGACTGAATATCCATGTTAGGAGTCAACAAAATGGAAAGACTCTCTGCAAATTAAAAGGTTTCTAGTGAGTAGCTAGCTTAAGTTGCTTTTTGGTTATCACTATTATTTGTATGTGTATTAGTGAAGTATGAATTTGTATGTGCTTGTGTATGCATAGGTGTGTGTGTGTGTGTGTGTGTGTGTGTGAGAGAGAGAGAGAGAGAGAGAGAGAGAGAGAGAGAGAGAGAGAGAGAGAGAGAGATGGCCAGAGGGCAAAATTGAGTGTCTTCTTCAGTAGCTCACCACCTTCTTCCTATAAACTGGATTTCTCACTGACTATGGCAGAATGTCAATGATCTCAGTACCAATATAAGCCACTCATCTAACCCTGGTGGACAATCTGATGAGGGAAAATAGGACAGTTGGTTTCACCATGGAAAAACTTTAAACTACACCAAAGAGAAACCTTATTCACGAACAAGTTCTTTTCAATTTCTTTTTATTTTTTCCCTAAGTCACCTGTCACAGAATAAAGAAAATACATTAAACCTGATAGTTAAGAGTAAAGAAAAATAGACACAAACTAAGAGACTATTGAAGTCATTCTATCAAACTATTATTAGTTATCTGGATGCACAAGCTTCTCCACTCTTACACATAAAGTATACAAACCATTCTGAAGAGTATATAGAGAAGCATTGAAAAGAGTGCTCAACCTTATTGTATTTATGGAAGAATATGATTATTTGTGTACCATGAACATGGCCGTAGGAGTAAGATAAGTGCTCCATACATGTGCTGGAATAACACTAATGTTTAAAGTCAAGGAAAGGTACATGAATCATGGCATTATACATCTAAAAGAGTGTTGTTTTCTGTAAAATAAAAAACAATAAGAATCACCTTCTGTTTATTTAAAGTATATTTTAAGAGCACTATGTAAAATGATATTGCAAGAAGTTTCATTTTATATAAAAATGGCTTCTTAATAAGTGGAGAAGTGGAATGTTTTTTAAAGAATAGAAGAACACCAAAGAGTATATAATGAAGGCCTCCTCAGTGATTTGCACTTCATTATTAGTAATTTTGAGAGGAAATTAAAAAGAAGAAATTCCCTGGCATATTAGAATTTTTATTTTAATTATCTTTGCATTAGTCAAGCATTGCCACAATAATAATGTAAAAAAAAAAAAAAAGGGGAGACTTTCTCAGAGTAGAATTCTCAGAAGGGAATTGATTTTACTCCTATACATGTTTTCAACTAGAATATGTAACCTTCCATCAGTTTGCAGGTTAGCCTGGTTTAGGCTCAGGCTTCATGTGGAGTTTAGTTTAACCTACAATTTTTTTAAGTTTCTGAGGCTGGTAGTTCTCCAGGACATTTTCACACCATTATTTACTTACCAAAAACAAGGCAATGTGCAGCACTACAAACATCCTTAAAGTCTCTGTTTTGTTATTTACCACTGAACTTTCTTTGGCCAAGACTGATCATATTTATGATATCACCAAGAAGGTACATCTCTTCAGTCTAGAGTTCTTCAAACCTCAGAAGAACCGAGAACCGGGCAGGCATTCAGATGCTGTTGAGACTTGGTATCTCAGACTGTTTAAATGTTTTGTTTTAGAATTTGAGCTTTACCACCAAAAACATCCTTCTTTTACACTGACATCCCTGATATATAAAAGGACATGATAAGAAAACATTCTTGATACTTGAATATCTTTTCAAAATGAGTAATGGCTGTATGAGTTTGGATTTATTTAGAAGATGTCATTAGAATTATCTTGAACCTTTTATAGCTTTTGTGTTTTTTATCCAAGCAAATTCTATATACAAGTCACTTTGAGCCATACCCTTTCTTCTAGGTTTTTCACATATAAGGATAATGTAAGAGATGCATGTAATTGAGTCCTTTGGTACAGTTAGAAGGTCCTAGATATACCACTTTAATCAGAAGTCTAGCAAAGTTGGATTAGCCGTGCTATTGAGTTAGTCATGTCCTGATTTTTTGTGCAATGGTAACACTCTGAGTCTGCATTTTATTTTAAAGTTGTTTGCAAGGCAGTTTATAAGAAGTTGTTCTTAATGGGGTTAAAAATCATTTGGCTTCATCCTTGCTATTACAAAAATTAACTTACAAAACTCTTGCCTACACATGTGATTGACCTCAAGCTACTCAAACTGGGATATCTATTTTTGTATAATTTTCCATATGACAACTAAGTCTGTAGGACAGTCATTAGCATGCAACTAGGGTATATCTTCCTTCTATGGACCATGTCCTATACCCATCAGGTATACCTATAACTATAGCAAAATTCAAAATCTCAGTGGCTTGTACGATAGTTTTCTTATTTGTGAAAGTGTCCAGCACAGATGTTCCTAGTTGGCAGACATGTTTTCCATTTGAGAAACTGTTCAAGTTGTCAAGAAAATGAGGGTACACTTTTTTTTTTCATCCTGAAACATAAGTCATGAATAAGCAACCACTCAGGCCATCCTGACCTAGCATGGCAAGTTTCTGTGGACACTCTGGCTCCATAACAATCATAAACAACGAGTGTATGGCTTTTCCTGCATTTATAGCTGTTACTTAGAATGGATAACATACATGTCCAATGACCAATCTGTGTCATTCACTATTCTATTTGACATGTTCAACTGAAATAGCTATTTTGCTAGAACCTCCTCCTCCTCCTCCTCCTCCTCCTCCTCCTCCTCCTCCTCCTCCTCCTCCTCCTCCTCCTCCTCCTCCTCCGCCTCCTGTCCTCCTCTTCCTCCTCCTCCTCCTCCTCCTCCTCTTCCTCCTCGTTCTTCAGCTAGAAAACTCAGATTCAGGAACAGTCACTCTGGCCAACTAGAATGTGTCTTTTCTTCTCTGGGCAGCCCTTCTCAATTTGATCAGAAAGAACTATTCTCACACCTGCTACACATCAAATTGCTCCATACGTTGACAGAGTCAGCATATAGGAACTATCCATATGGCATTCTGCTTTTCTTTTCTAGAACTTCTGAGAACTTAACTTAGAGTGGAAGATGATATGGACATGTGCAGTGTTGGAAGCCCAGATACAAAACTGTTTCTACTCACAGTTCTGGGGAAATTATACAGATAGGGATTAGAGGGATTTCAAGAACTTAAAGAGAGAAAGCAAAGCAACGTTTGAGCAGCTGCTTCAACCAGTAATATTATAGAAGAGAGGGGTACACCCAGGGCTCTGCTGCACTGGCAATCAATGCTCTGCCACTAACCAGTTTAAAAAGTCACATATTATTTCCTTTAGAAGTCATTCAATAGAAGAAGTATTATTATGTTTGAAGACCAGAAATACAAATATGTAAAACAAAAGAAAATTTTAAAGTTTTAGTGATTTTAACTGAAAATAACTCCTCTCTTGAAAATGAAATCATCCTTGACTTAGCATAAACTCTATACCCAATTTTATAAAAGAAAATTGAAAGGAGATTGAGAAAGAGAATAACAGTGAGGATTATAGAGAAACAAAGTCCCAAAATGGGACAGAACATCTACTTACTATGGAAATTCAACTTTTTCAGAAAGGTAGCCACTGGATACCAGAAACAACAGGAAAATTCCTTCCCTCGGAACCTTCAGAGATAACACACTGCTAGCCATACATTGATTTTGAAATGTTTTCATCAAAACTGTGACAATAAACCTATTGATTCATGGAGGACAGATATGTGGCAAGTTCTTACTGATGTCATAAAAGAAACTCACGGGACATGAAAATGCCCCAAAATATATTAGAAATGTATGTTATCAACTAGGAATGGGATATGTTGTCAGTTAAGTAGCTAAATTCATCCTTACCATGATATGCTTTAAAACAAAATTAATCTAACTTATAAATGAAAGATCTCAAAATAATCAGGAGAACATATGAAAACAAAACTTAAAAACAAATTGGATTATAATGGACATGACCTGGCTAAACCCTGAGGACGTCACTCTGAGTTGTTTTAGTTAGGGTTCTACAAACAGACACAAACAGAGCCTAAAGTGGGATGTATGAGGATTTCCCAGAGGGAATTGGCCTGCTTGATTATGAGCGGTGCCATGAGAGGTTTTTTAGAATCAGGTGAATCAGTAGACCCAGGAAATGTCTCAGTCTAAACCTAAAGTGTTCCAAATAAAGGTGATAATCTAATGAACCTGAAGGCCCTAGGGAAGCTGTTCTGTATCACCAAGTTCAAATCCCGGAGATTGCAGAATTCTGATATCTAAAATCAGAAGAATAGTATCCTAGTTCAGAAGAGTCAATTCAGTCTTCTGTCATTTTCTTCCTTCTAGAAGTTTCAGCAGATTGGATGACGACTACCAACACTGAGGGTCTATCCTCTCTACTTGGGCCATAGATTTACAGGACAATTTCTTTTGGAAACTCCCTTATAGACACTCCCAGTCATTATAATCAAAATTAAAACACCTAAACTTTTCTATTTTCAAAACAATGATGGGCTCAGTGCCTATTAAAGCACCTGGATTAAATATTGCTTTGTCAGCTTTGAGGAAATGCCCTAGGTAGTCATCAAAAATTATCAAAGGGGCTTTCATCTGAACTTCAGCACAGGAACAGGATGAGGTCTACCCCCCAGTGAAGCCATGCACAACTATCCAGGTTTTTATAGCATGAAAAGAGAGAAAGGAAAGAAAACAATGAATTGGAAGCAACTGATAACAGATTAAGTCATCTATGCTTGTGTTCCAAGTTCAGGGGTAATCTGCTTAGAGGATTGCTTAGTTAAATTCCTTCAAACTAGGCAACCATCTGTAGTAAACTGAGGGAATATTCTCAGCTCTGGGAGTAGCCAATTAGCTTTCTTTCTCTGATTATAGTATCCTTCAACTGCCATTGATAGCAGCAGAATATATTTTCAAAAAATTAGAAAATTTCTTGCAACTTCTCCAATTTGACCCACAATTCATCCATCCCTCAACTTTCCTCCATTGGGAGAGAATCTGTACAACAAGTTGAGCCCTTACTGATGAAAGGAAAAGTCTCAGCTCAGGGACCCCCAAGACCAAGTTCTCAGCACAAAAGACATTTATTTTCCCTACAGGACGTAGAAAGGGAATAAGAGACGAAGACAGGAGGCAGAGGATGAGGGAGAAAGAGAAGGAAACAGGAGAGAAAGACAAGGGTTATTTGTCCTGAAGTTGGGAGATGGAACAAAGGACACTCTTTGGCTTGACAGAAGGAAAATGTGGCACACAAGGAATGGAGGCTTATAAAGGTAAAATGGGAAAACACATGTTAGGATGAGGTGTTTAAATTTAATTGAATGTGTTAATTAGGTGAACCAAGGGGAAGTTGAATTTCTAGACTTCAGTACTCTGATAGCTGGACCTTGGTAATCAGCTTCATAAGGAAGAAGTGGACAAATAAGGGAATAAATCTTGGGGCCTAGCATTAGGAACATAATCTAAAGGTTTTTTTGTAAGGCAGAGCAATGGGGGAGAAAGGCCTACAAGAGCCATGCCCATCATGCTCAAGATGGCCAGACTTCAACTGATATAATCACTATATATATATATATATATATATATATATATATAGTATAATGGAAGACTCTCAAATTTTTTAAACTGTACTATCTTAAATATTCCAGCCACAAAAAAATACCTTAATCTTCCACAATGATATACCTGCAGTAGTCATCCATAGAAACTCATAGTGCAGTACTTTTCAAGTACAATGGAATGATAGGGGTATAGAAAGAACACAGAGTCACTCATTCCTGACTAGTATTGCCATTTGAAATTATAACAGTGTTATTGACATAAATACATTAATGTGTGGTTTCACAACAATGTAAATAAATTTAATAACATTCATACATATATATATATATATGCACAAACAATACATAGGTAGATAGATAGATAGATAGATAGATAGATAGATAGATAGATAGATAGATAACTGGGAGGCCTGCAACAGCTGAGCTAAATAGCCAACAATATGGAGCCAGAATGATTGCTGGGAGAACATATCTGTGAGGAGAGAAAAGGTAATATTTGATGAGTTTTGGAAGCGTGAAATACTCTTGGATAGTATGTCATAGATGTGATGCCTAAATTCAGCTCCCATTGTGAGATACACTGAAGCTGTGAACATATACTGTCTGGATCCCAAGTGGTTATCCTGGAGAGCATTTTGAGACTCTTTTCTAACAGGAAATGCTTAACATGGGAGGGGAAAACCTAAAGAGACATACAATTCTCAAATTTCTGCAGTTAAATTTGAACTATTCTCATTATTTTTGTGACACTGCTGAATCCTTAGCCCAGTGCGGACTGGAGAAGCACTGTTTATACAAATCGTTCAAATTCCATCCAGCATAATAGGCTGTCATCAGTGGTACAGTAATTCCACATCTCAAAGGTAGGGGTAAACATGAGTAGGAATGAGTCTTTCTGAAACTGTTGATAACTACAAAATTGCCTGTTCTGTTCTCTCTTGACACCAGTAATTTCCACAGGGAGCTCATAACTTTGGCCGCCTCTCCATCCATAAATCTGGAAGAAAGTAATAACTTTAATGTTTTAACAGAGACAACATAAAATGTTCCTCTCTGAATTACAAGTGCTCTTAAACCAATTGCTTGAGGCGAGTGTACTTCTTGCATCAACAAGTCAGTGAAGGTTGACTGAGAGGCAGAGTAGCCGAGAAGTCTTCGTGATTGATAACTGCAAACACCTGTATTAAAGGGATGGCTCTTGTGAATTATGAGAAGCAGTGAAGTAGAAACAAATCTGTTCACTGCGGATTCTCTGACAACATAATTGTATCCTACTTGCTGATATTTTAATCATAGTACTATGGAACACCCAGTTAAATCAAAAGGACAGAATCCGGAAAAATGTGTATGCCCATGTCTTTCCATCGATAATAGCATTCATGTGTGCATTTAATTCTTTTTCAGTGAAAAATTCAGTGGTGTAGAGAATGTATAATAGGTAATTATAAATTTCACCTCTAACTTATTTTAAAACTGGTTACCTTGTTACTATTTTGTTTTTATTTTCAAGATTGTAACTTAATTTTAACATTCCTCTTTCCTTTCCTCTCTCCAACCCCTCCTGTCTACATCTTTCCACTCTCCTTTAAATTCACAGCCTCTTTTTTATTAATTGTTCTTACATGCACGTATATATTTTATATAATGTATTTCTAAATGTAACCTATGGAGTTCATAAAATGTTACTTGAATATGTGTTTTCAGAGCTGACCACTGACACTGAAGTACCAATGATGATGCTCCTCCATGGGAAGGGACATCGTTACTACTTTCAACTTCACTGGCTTGCCAGTCATTCTTTAAGTAAGTCTGAGGCTTGTGAGCTTTTCTCTCATGCAGTTTTGCATGTTCATTGGTGTCATGCTTGTTGAACTCGCATTTGGATGATCATGTTAACCAACAGCTCTCTAACTGAACTTTAAGACTCATTCAGCAAGAGAATTACAATATCTGGTACAAGAAACTTAGTCAAATACCCAGAGCTAGTGAATATTTGTATCTCAGAGGAGAATCTACAAATCCACAACCACTAATTAACTAAACCAGCATCATTCCAAACAATGATCTATAAACACATTTCCTATACCCACAAATAAGTGTTCTCTTCACTACTCATCAAGGAATCTTCTCTTTGCAATGGCCTGAAACCAGTATAGAAAACCACAGGCAATCAAAATGCAGAGTTGTGGTGCTCACTGCCAATGGATTCACCTACAAAACAGCCCTGGAACTAAGGTTCAGGAAACATTTCAAAAGAGAAGGCAGAAATATTTTAAGAGTCAGAGGATCAGGGACTTTAATGTGAGATTGTGTCTCCTAGTAACATCATAAGCTATACCTGTAACATGTCACAGACATGACTTTGTTACTATTTTTAAATATGATAAAAATTAATTTTAGTCTGTTAGCAATATGGGAAATACAATTTTAAAACCCTCTATATATGATCATGTATTTGAGAGCAATATATAGATCCTCCTTAAAAAAATCATAAGTAGTAAATTTTTGCAGGAAATATTTATTTCCAAATCTATATAGTGTGATGAATATTATTGTTCAGAGTCAATAGATTTTATATGATTATAACAATTTATATTAAGACTATTTAGTAATTTATTTCATATTCATATAAAATTATATATTAAAAATAATATACATAAAAAGTAGAAATACTATATTTTTAATTAAAAATTTGTAATTGGACAAATCTGTAAATTTTTAAAAAAAATTCTGTAATTAGGCACTGTAGCCACATTTCAAATACACAAAGATTCTATAGGCATATAAAAGCTGAGTCTCTATCATGGAATCAGTGTCTAATAACAAACACTATGTAGAAGTCTGTAATAAAACTCTTCCTCAGGATTGGGGGAAAAATGGGAAATTTTTCTATGTGTATCTTATTAATATCTTATTAATTTGTATTCACATAGAAAAATTTACCATTTTCCCCCAACCCTGAAGAAGAATTTTATTACAGACTTCTACATAATGTTCGTTATTATAATCATGTATCTAATCATTTATTAATAAAAATGTAAGCCATCCTTATTACTGGAAATCAAGGGAAATATAAGTTTTAAATACCTTTTAAAGCATTATGGCCACAGATGTAGAGGCTCACAGCCATCCATCGAACTGAGTGCAGGGTCCCCAGTGAAGGAATTAGAG
>NW_022196901.1:8182505-8188925 GCF_008632895.1 Mastomys coucha | reverse complement strand
AAAAAAAAAAAAAAAAAAAAAAAAAAGCATTATGGCCAAGAAATACTATTAACTCACAAATGTCAACATATTACATAAATAAGCACATCTGATAGTTGTTGGTAGCATAGACAGGGACCTTTTTATGTGCTTTTTTCATACTGGTGCCATAATGTCTTTTATACCCCTTATAGGGTATCAGAGATTACCCCCATATTTTTCCAAAATATTATATAATCCTAAGCTTAGTACATCTAGTAAGCTTCAAATATTTTCTCAAAGTAGGAAACAATAAAATTTCATCATATATATGTATATATGATGTATATATACATATACATATATATGGTACTATATAGATATGACAGACACTGTATCTAAACTCAGTAATTTCCATTCTGCATATTTCACAAATATGCAGATTTTCCAGTTAAAAATATACCTCTGCCTAGTATATTTCATTTAATAGATTTCTTATTTATTCATTTATAAATGTATTAGTCATTAATTATGCTTTATGGACAGAGGATATTAATGAAAAATGGAAATTTTCTACACAAAATATTAAATTAGATGGCATTTAGTTTGCACTTTTTAGTCAATTCCCATATATAAGACTTTGAATAAATGTAGTATGTCGTTTTTAAAGATTTTAATATTCATATTACAGTTAAAACCTCAGTATTTTCAAAGAATCTCTATGATGTAGTTCCATAATCTGTACCTTTCTACTAATGATGGAATGTACTTTAACCTAATGCTATACCACACCTAGACCTACATCCAATTATATGCAGCTGTAAATTACATGAGTTATTGAAAACAGGGCCCTGAGGATTGAGGTACATAAATAGCATGTTTATCCTAAAACTAGGGAAAGCACCATTTTATACACTCAAAGTATTTTTACAAGTAGCCTTTGAAATATTTAGACAGGTGGTTAGGTATAAATTTGGTCTGTTGAACAGATGTGTATCTATGCCTAACAGATCGTAAAATCCAAAAGGTTAATAAAGGTATAAGAGGTGTGATCATGAGTAAGACTTGGTATAAGTCCATAGTATAATTTAACTGTGAACTGAGGTACTATGTCAAGAGACATGTGAACAGTGCCATTTCCTTTCCTCTGAGAAGATGTCTAAGTGGTGTCATTCCCCTGGAGAGATCGGGGAGAAGATATCTGGGCCAGATACTTTTCAGGTGGTATGAAGTTGTAACTAAAACAAAAGGAGTCACAGTAAAATTTAGAAGGCAGTTTATAAAATACAATAATAATAAATAAAAATAAAATCTAGGAACACAGAGAATTGGTTAAATTCACTTAAATCTTCATTCCAAAATGTAATGTTGTTTTTAAAAGAATTCAATATAATAAACAATAGCATAGTTTGTTTAAAAAATTTTAATTTCATGTGGAGTATTTGTATGTGTTCATATGTGTGAGTATTTCAAGTGGAGGGCAGAATTTAGTATTTCTATATTAATTTTCCACTGTATTTTTGGGACAGTGAATACAGAGCTCTATGGTTCACATAAGTTAGATGATGGCCCAGCCCCAAGGATTTCTTCCTCTCAGCTGTCCAGCTTTCAGAAGAGTGTTAGAATTTCAACCTCACATCCTCATTTTGTGTAGAGATCAGTTTACCAACTGAGCCATCTCTTTGGATCCATTATTTATTTAAAAATATTCATGAGAGGAATGCCAATATGTAAATATTATTGTGATTGTACCAACATTATTGGCATGTAAAATTAAAATATTTTGAATATGAGTTTGTTTAAAATCATGCTTGTAAATCACTAAAATAAACTAGAATGCAATTAGATAGGTTTATACTGAAAAGACAAACTTTTAAGTCACAGCAATAATTTGGAAAACCTAGCTCTTATATAAATAAATAGCATTGTTGAAACAAATATTGTGTGAAAACGAGAAAGCAGAAGCTCAAGATGTTTTAATTTACTAAATGAATTAACATAGAATAAGAGGAAGTATATAGGTTTTTACAGGACAAAAAAGAAGTGTATTTGAATGTGTGTATATGTGTGTGTGTGTTGTCTGCATATCTACATGTATATGTTAGATTTATATAGAATAGATGTATCTATAATTATAAAAAGGATCTGTTAGACTAGTTTGCACAGAGGCTGATAGTCTCAGGGTTGTGTACAGGATAGAATGAGAGGACAGAAACTTCTCAACCAGAGTCTATAAGCAAGAAAAAAGGAGAAAGCAATGACCTAACATTGGACTATGGCTGATAGTGGATATGGCTGATATGGAGGTTCAGAATGTCCCTGTAGCGCCAGTAGTGTGAGCCATGTTGAAACAACTGAGTTCACAGTCAGTAGTACAGACGTGCGTCAGATCAAGCACAGAATGTGTGTGCTAGGCCTCAGAGAAGATTTCCATTCCTGACTTTTTAACCCAGACCTCAGGCATAATGCAGGTGGGTACCCAAAACAACTAAAGTAGACCTTTCTTCCATTTTACTGACCACTGGCAAACATTTCAGGAAATATTCTTAAAGTCATAACCAAGTTTCTATCTATTTTTCAATCCAGTCAAATTGTCAACCAGAGTCAGGTATCACAAGAAAGGTGTACCTGAAACAAATTTTTAATTGGATATTTTCTTTATTTACAATTCAAATGTTATCCCCTTTCCTGGTTTTCCTCCCTCCCACAAATACCCTATCACATCTTCCCTCCCCCTGCTTCTATGAGGGTCTTTCTCCACCCACCTACCCATCCACTCCCACCTCCCCGCCCTCAATTCCCCTACACTGGGGACATCTATCGAGTTTTCATAGGACCAAGAACCTCTCCCTCCATTGATGCATGACAAAGTCATCCTCTGCTACATACATGCTGGAACCACATGTACTCCTTTGTTGATGATTTAGTCCCTGGGAGTTCTGGGAGGTCTGGTTGGTTGATATTGTTCTTCCTATGGGTTGCAAACCCCTTCAACTCCTTCAGTCCCTTCTCTAACTCCTCTATCAGGAACTCCATGCTCAGTCCAATGGTTGGCTGCTAGCATTCGCCTCTGTGCTTGTAAGGCTCTGGCAGGGCCTCTCAGGAGACAGCAATCTTAGGCTCCTTTCAGCATGCACTTCATGGCATCCACAATAGTGTCTGGGTTTGGTGACTGTATATGGGATGAATCCCCAAGTGGGACAGTCTTTGGGTGGCCTTTCCTTCAGTCTCTGCTCTACACTTAATCTCCATATTTGCAATGCCTTAAAGAGTACAGACACCAACATTTGAAAATTATTATGTTTGAAATTATCTCATTAAAAAATCTATATGGAATAACTGAGCCAAACATACTAACGCCCAACTAAAGTACATGAACTTTTCAGTGATTCATAAACCTGAAAAATACATTGTGGCATTTTAAGAATTATTTACAAAGATGTGATAACTATTTTTTGTTGCTCTTTGTTAATGTAATTAACAAAACTTTTAAACCCTCAACAATATGGCCAAGCAAATAAAAACTAAATGAGGACACTATCAATACACATGGGAAGATAGAAGGTGAAGAAAAAAATTCACAGGATTCTATCCATACACAAAGAACTACAGACAACAAAAGAGTAGTCTTCCCCTGGGATGAGATCCCTAATCATTATGCAAAAATGAATGGACAGTCCTGGAATCATATTCATACAAGTAACACCAAATAAACATAGCAGGCTTAGGAGTTATTTGAATAACTTGCACAGTTATTCATATACAAACATATCCACGTGTGCAAACTAATCTAACAGATCCCATTTATAATTATACATATATATGTACATATATAAACATATGTACTTTCTATGTGTTTCTAATTCTAATATGCCCAAATTCTTTTTCTTTTTTCCTGTAGAAAATTCTATATGGGTCCTCTTACTCTATGCTAACTCATCTAGTAAAACAGTGGCCAGGCAGTGGTGGCGCATGCCTTTAATCCCAGCACTTGGAAGGCAGAGGCAGGTGAATTTCTGAGTTTGAGGCCAGCCTGGTCTACAGAGTGAGTTCCAGGACAGCCAGGGCTACACAGAGAAACCCTGTCTGAAAAAAATGAGAAAAAAAAAAAAGAAAAATGAGAAATAAAAAAACAGAACATCTTGTGTTTCATCTTCGTTGTGTTCAGACAAAATTAAAATAATTATTTATTATATAAAAATATGCATAAAAATTATAAATCCATTAAATATAATATATTTAATAAAACAGTTAATATATAATAAATAATGGATAGATAGATGATGCATACATACATACATGCATACATACATAGCAGTTAAAGACAAAGGGAACATGAGTTAGAGAGGAAGTAAGGAAGATTCATAGGAAATGGATTAAAGGAAGGAAGGAAAGTAAGCAGGGAAATGATGTAAACACACTTTAACTTAAAATAAATCTTTAATAAGAGAATGAAATAGTTCTCACAAATATTAAAAGACAGTATTTTAGAAGCATACATTGGTAAAACAAAGCTTATTTGTATATCTCATTATTTCTTAGTTCGCTTCTCTTACAAATGCACAAATCACGTTTAGGATTTCTATGGTTAACTCTGTGTTCTCAGGGTGATGTTGGGCAACTCCTTACATGATATAAAGATTTTTTAAAGAAGAAATTAAAGTCACTTTCCATGTCAGCAGGCAGAGAGCATAATGCTTTCCACATGGCTGGCAACAGGCCACAGTACAGCTCTCCTCTTTGAAGATCATTCACTGTGTCAGAAAGGGAAGACACCTAGGCAACCTCACTGTGTTCCATCTTCCCCCTGGCTGTAACAAAGCAACCCTTCTTCTGCAACAGTGATCAACAAGATGCTGATCCAAGGTTGTCTTTGTGTACTTTAAAAGTTTTCTTTTCTAAAGTCCGTTTCAGGCCAATTTTCCCAATATATTCTCTCTCTCTCTCTCTCTCTCTCTCTCTCTCTCTCTCTCTCTCTCTCTCTCTCTCTCTCTCTCTCTCTCTCTGTCTCTGTCTCTCTCTATTTCTCTGTCTCTTTCTCTGTCTCTCTCTCTGTCTCTCTCTGTGTCTCTGTCTCTCTGTCTCTCTCTCTCATCTGCAATATTTATTAAGAAACACCTTAATAGCTTATGAGGTTAATACAGCCATGTTTATCTGAAAATGCGTTATCATACATTGACTAAAGGCAAGACTTGGTGCCAAAATCTATCTTTCACAGAGGAAAGAACCTATAGAAAACTTAAATTCTCATACCAAATTCCACTTTCCTCACAATTGAGACATAGTATTAAATGCAAAGATTTAGTAAGGTTCTGCATTTTAAATTCACAGAACATGCATATAAGGTACCATTGGGAAGTATTTATTTTTATCATTACTTTCATTTGTAGTTGGGATCCACATCAAATAATAATATTTACATGTTTTATACTTATGTACATAGATCAAAATTGAGTAACAAAAATATGTATTTAAAATTCTGCCCTGTTTCAAATATGTGCTTCCTTCTAAATATAACATATATTATTTTATTAATATTTTAAATATATTATTACTATATTATAATATGAATTATTATATTAGTACTTTAAATATATTATTTTATTAATACTTTTTTCTTCCATTTGGAAATGAAATGTTGGCAGACTGGAAAGAGAGACGAATCTATATCTGGCTCCTCCTCCCATGGCCTTGGATGTACACTGAACTCCACAGAAATAGTCCTGGGCCAAGTGGCCACCTGACTGGCAGAGGGTGACTTTATGCTTCTGGAAGGGCAAGGGAGATCCTTAGAAAGCTAGAGGTAAAATATGTTTTTCTTAGTTCTGTGTGTGAATTTTCCCAGAGAAGCAGCATTGTCTACTTCTGTCTTTTATGAACTGTCCAGGAAGGTGGAAGGCCACATCTATTAAAGAAAAAAAAGAAGGCATGGCCAGGGCTAATAAGGCTCTTTATGAATGGGAAATGCAAACATAGATTTCCCTCCACAGGCTGAAACCAAAAAGAAGTTCATGGGGCTGAATGCACACAAGGGACCTCCTTCAACTTTCTTCTATTTCAGCTTTTTCACTGGTGATGCTATGAAGAAAGTTGGAGAGAGGTGGAGCATTGCTGCTGCAGGTGACAAGCAGCCTCATGAAAATGTAGAGCTCAAGAAAAATAGGAAAGGGTTAATGCTGCTACAGAGCTAACGGAAAGCAGATGCAGCCAAAGGAGTCAAGGCTGAAAAAACCAAGAGAAAGACAAAAGATGAACAGGATGAGGAAGAAGTTGGAAATGATAATTGATGATGAATAAGTTGGTATTAGTACAGTTATTTTTTGTCTATAAAACATATAATCCTCTGTACACAACTTATTCTTTTGAAACCAAACGAAACTGTAAGACTGCATGAAGTTTTGTTTTCTTTAGTTTTTATAATGCCGTGTCGTGTCTGTGTGTATGTTTGGTGTGTGTGTGTGT
>NW_022196901.1:8161618-8182283 GCF_008632895.1 Mastomys coucha | reverse complement strand
TAACGAAGAATGCCCTTACTAACCTGACCTGGTATTACTTTTAATAAACATTAATATTACTTGGTACAGTTTGAGGTTGTAAATTGGGATGTAATTTTACAGAAGGTTCTTGTTTGTGCACAGCACGATTTAGTTACATATGGGGACTATAGGCTTTACTAGTCTTCAGTTGTCTTTGATGCTGAGCATATATATGTGTTTATACATACATACGTATATATATACATATACGTATGTATGTATAAACACATATATGTGTACATACATATGTACTCATAAATACAAATATATATGTGTATTTATATATATAAAACAGATATCAAATTCAAATTTTCTGTTGCAGGTATTTTATCAATCTCTGATTTCTTCTCTTACACAGTCCTCAGATAAATTGTATTTTTATTATTTTGGGGTTTATTTCATTTTTTCTCATGGTGTGAGAGTTAGAACCAAGGGCACTGAGTTTGTCAGGCAGCTGCTCAATGGCTCTTTTGCAAATCCAGTTGTATTGCCATTTTTTGGTTACTCTCGATGATGCACACATTCACTAAATCATTCATTTCTGACATAGCTTTGCTAAATCTACTATGAGCATTTGATTGCTCAAATAGATCTCAATTCCATTGTGAAAATCTGAATTTCCTTGTTTGTTAATAAGAGAGATTGTAGTTCTTTTGAAATTCTTACTTTTAAGATAATTTTATGGGTTGTTTAGTTTTCACTTTTGTTTTTCTTTTACCTTGAAGAGGAGCGTGTAATCATTATTCTAAAGAAGCAGCAGGCAACCCACAAAGGAAGCTACATGCAATTTCCTTCAATGAAGTTTATTGAATAAAAGACTTTCAATGCCAAGTTTGGATGAGAGGAAGAACATTATACAAAAACAAAAAAATGCAGTATCTGGAGATTGAAACACACTGGTGCATTTAAAGTCAGGAGAGAAGAACATTCACTGAAAGAAAGAAGAAGAAGAAGAAGAAGAAGGAGGAGGAGGAGGAGGAGGAGGAGGAGGAGAAGAAGAAGAAGAGAGAGAGAGAGAGAGAGAGAGAGAGAGAGAGAGAGAGAGAGAGAGAGAGAGAGAGAACTAGAGATAAAAGCATAGTGTGTGCTGCCATGAGACAACTGGCAGAGGGAAGGCAGAGGGCCCACTTCATCTCTGGACCAAATTCCCTATCAATCCCTTAGAGGAGTCCCAAAATAATTAACAAAATAAGAGATCTGATATTTGATAAGCTTT
Organism: Mastomys coucha; assembly: GCF_008632895.1. NCBI lineage: Eukaryota > Metazoa > Chordata > Mammalia > Rodentia > Muridae > Mastomys > Mastomys coucha. The sequence continues at coordinate 8,181,046 of NW_022196901.1, read as the reverse complement.
TATAGGTAGGGAGATTTTCCACAGCACATGATTTGGTTCAGCATAAAGGATGTGTCAAGGAACATGGAAGAGCGGGGTACCATAGATGGAGAACTGCCAAATGACAGTACATACTTCTTAAGTCCATCCCAGCGAGAGCTGCAGAAAGGTATGGCCTGATACAGGTTATGAGACTAGGACAAAGTTGCAGGTCTACGTTTTAAGTCATTCTTTCCTCAGGGCTATTTGATTGATGCTGAACACTAGAAACAGCATACTAGAAAAAAGAGATCAGTTCATTACAGAAAGTGTGCATGCTCTTGAATAATAACCATGAGCAACTTCAATACAGATTCTGGTGAGAGTTTTCGACACTTCCATGAAAGACAGTAGGAAATTTAGTTCTCTCAGCACTTTAATATCAACTTTCAGTTTTGAGAGCAACTAGTATCCTTGCTTGCCAGGCTCTTGCAAATTTTCTTCTTTTGTCACTTGCTGTTTAGTCTTGGGATTGTCTGAATGTCCTGCCATCAACAGTGTTTCCTACCTCTGAGACTAATTCTCAGCCCTCTCAGACTCTAGGTCTGTTGCAGAATTAGAAACCACTTCAAGGCAAAAGTGGTTGTACACTCAGTGCCAACTCACATTCCCTCAAGGGTTTGTCTCTTACTCAACTGTCTTCTGGAGAAGTTGGCTAGAGATTATATTCTACAGTGCATGCTAATATTTTTGTCTCTTTATTGCTTTAAACTTCAGCTATTTTGTCATAAACTCAAGCCCCCAAAATATTCAATTATATTATAAAATGATGAAAACTACTGGGTTTCTTTTTTTCATAGATTTGCTTGGATGAATATGTTCAATATACCTAGTCTGTAAGTACCAGACCCCAAAAGGAGGTAGGACGCCTCTTGTTTGTTGAGGCAAATCCTGACCCAATGCCTACATTTTACCTCTTCAGGAGTTCTTCTCCCTCCACAGCTCTCTGAGGCCTTTGAGGGAGACAAACTTTGTGTTGAGCCTGAGAATTTTCCTAAGTCGTCTTTGTAAAAGTACATCCTCAAATTCTCTTAGCAAATCTCTGTTGTTTCCAGGAAAAAGCAAATATTTGTTTTTAACCACCAAGCTTCTGATTTTCTAGAAGATAGATGTTTCTTTCTGACTTTCTAGTGCATTGGAATATTTTGTACATGAGCACTTTATTGGGACTTTCTTCTATTGTTGAAGGTTTTTTTTTTGTTGTTGTTGTTTTTTATTTAGTGTGTCTGTAAAGTTAGATAATGGATGCCATCAGACTTTCATTTTGCCTAGGTATGTATAGCATGAAATAATTAAAATTAGAAGAAACTGTTGCAACAATAAATTAATTCTATATTGCATGTTTTGATGTCATAATTTCATAATGTATATAAAATTATATTGTAAACAATTTGATGGGAATGTATATGCCTGTAATCTCAGAAATATCAAGTCCAGTGCTAAGAAGATGGAGACAATAATCAAGGCTGGCTTCCCCTATATGAGAGCCTGTCAAACAAAAGGAATGACTACATCATGGAACTAGATGATAATCAAGAAGAGAAACTATTCACTTAGAGCTTGTATTATAAACACAGCCTCCATTGCTTGTTTGGCAAGGACTCAAAGGCAGTCACTACAGTGGGAAGCTAAAAAGTACAGAAAAACAACAAACAGACAAAATAAGTAATAGTAAGCTTCAAATAATCTTTGACTATAGACCATCATCAGAGAAATGCTGAATAGTTTAGGTGAGCTAGAAGCAGAGCATATTATGCTTTGGTATAAACTATGTTTGATTCCTATATGACCACGAGTGAGAGACAGAACTGTACCTAGGAAAGGAAGTTGAGGGTAACGATCCCATGCTATGGGCCCCAAACTGACTTCACTGAAAGCAGCACTTGGCTTTCCTGATGATGGTACATTTTGGAGGCTAGTTTTATTGTCAGTGTGATGTGTCCATTAGTTGTTTTGTTTCTAATGTACAAACAGAAACCTTTTCAGTAACAACTGAATCAAATCATGATATCCTTCAAAAATTGTGCACAAAGGGCACTGCAAAGTTTAGAGAGATTCCCACTAGTTATCCTTGGAAAATCTTCTCAGGAAGTTTATTTCTAAATTAAAAAAAAAAAAATGAGAACCCAGTATTAATTCAAACAGCACTCAAAGCAAAATCCCCATCATAAATAACTTATGTTAAGTAACACCATTATCTTTCACAACATGTACCCTTGGAGCTTATTGGAAAACCTTTGATGGCCAGAAGGCCCTACATTTATATCATCAGTCTTCTGCTTCTGGGATGTTCTCATTCCTCCTTGCTCTTCCATTCCAAGTCTATATTATGCTCACTCACTGTCATATTCAAAAACGATGATGTATTCACCTTCCCTGAAGAGATATATTTGAACTCATTATATTTTAGTAATAGACTTCATTCAGAAAATCTTAAACTAATGTCAAACTTGACCACGTGCCAGGATATATAGTAAACACAATACTCTCCTAGGTGTGGTCAGTGCATTCAGCTAAATGGAGATTGGTGTCGGATTTGACCTGATAGAAGACAGAAGACTCATACGGCATGTTCAATAATAAAGTATACAAGAAAAATAAAAATTCTTTATCATGATAGCTAGCCATCTGTTGATGCTAATTTTTTTGGTTTTTTGTTTTTGTTTTTGTTTTTGTTTTTATTTTTATTTTGTTGGTTTTCTTGTATGATTCATAAGAAACAAGAAAATCCTTACTGGATGGTGAAGATGTTGACCTAATATCCTGTTTATTTAAATCCATAATGATGTAGAGAGAGTGCCACAAGCATGATACAAGTAAGACAATATGGAAAATAAATCTGTAAAACATTAACAATCCTTTTTTCTCAATACCCCTAGCATAAGCTCAATCCCGTGCCTGCTGGATCTATAGCGATATAGTCTCTCTTTCTTTGTCATCTGTGTATGAGGATCTGCATCACCCCCTGGTTTATAAGTTGTTAAATGTGTTCCTACTGGATGTACAGTAATCAGATTTCTTAAATGAACTTATACAAATAGAAACATAATGCTACTAACAAAAATAAACTAAAACCGGACATAAATAACAACAGAACTGAATAGTAAGTGCAGAAACAAATTCATGACTTTATAGCCAGCTAAGCCAAGAAAAGGATGCCAACACACAACAGGGTAAAGACAGCATGTCAATAAATGATGCAGCAAAAACTGGATCTCCATGATTCACATGAATTACACCAGACACATCTCACATCTCGCAAACACTACTGGAACTAAGATCACTTTCTTAATTGGGATACCAAAACTACACACACACACACACACACACACACACACACACACACACACAAATGGAAAAGCAATATTAAAACAGTTTGAACAATTTATATAGATATGACCCCTGTTGTGCAAGGAAGAGCATTCGGGAACCAAAAGACCATCAAGGAGCCATTTCTGATGTAATCACATTAGGGTCTTTTTATTACAAGCTTGGGCTTAGGCTCTTCTCCAACTTAACTGTGACAAAGCAGAACAGGAAGGCAGCAAGGCCTAGAACCCTCAGCAGGACAAGGTTTTATAGAAAATAGAAGTGAGGGGGCAGAGGTCTACCCTGGCAAGCATCTAACTGAATGTCTCATTTGAAGTCCACAGGTGGATGCTCTAATGCAATACTTATCTTTGATTACCCATTGCTAGGAAGTAGCTAGGGAGTAACTCTGGTCAAGAATAAGCCCAGGAGTTCTTCCTGGCATGTGGGTGTAGCTTGGGTTCTGCTATAGATCAAGTTCTCAGGCTTTTTTTTTTTCTTTAAAATTGAGGCTGGCCAGTCCCAACATGGAGTAGGTTTGGCTTCTCACCCCAAAAGGCACAATTAAGGAGAAATCAATCACAGACAAGTAAGATACAGCTACTAAACGTAAATGCAAACTAGTCATATAATTAGTAGTTAGTGTCCAAAATATGTAAGGATTTCAAACAATGCAATAACTACAAAAAAAAAATACTGATCTTAAAATGGGCGATAGATGTAGACATAAAAAAAAAAATCCAAAAAACAAAAAGCTATCAAGAAGACTGGGAACATTCATGGTGGTGTGGATCTGGGGGAGCAGTGAAGTAGGGTGGTCATAGGAGAAGTGAAGGGAAGAGAAACTATGGTTAGGATGTATTGTATGAGAGAAAAAAAACTGTCTGAATAGCCAGAAAATATGTGATAACAATAGGCTCAAAATCACTATCCACCAGAAAAACACAAACCAAAATGACTGAGCTATCATTTCATTCCAGTCACAAGAGCTTTATTTAAAAGGACTAAAGATAAAAAAGAGTTGGGAGATTGTGGAGTTAAGGAAACTTTTCTATGCTGTTGATGAGGATATAAACTAGTTCAGCTATTATGGGTAACCATGTACAGGTTCTTCAAATGACAAAACAGAAATACTCAAGTAGGTCCATAGCCACAGTAAGTTAAAGCAGCATGGTATAGACACATCTTCACTTCCATGTTTACTGTAGCACTGTAGACAACAGAGAAGATATCAATAGGCAAGACCCAAATGCCCATCAGTTAATGAATGGATAAAGGGATGGTAGCTTACATATACTAATAAAATACAATACTGCCATTAAAACAAAGAAAATCTCATCATCTTGACAACATGGAAAGTCCTAGAATACCTTATGTACAGTAAAATAAGTCACGGGAAAAGACAAAGTGTATGCAGATTCTCAAAATGCTAGGCCTTCTATGAATGGCAGTTTGGTGGAACAGCTTGCACCCATACTCAGAGGAGAAAAAGAGTTTAGTTAGAAAGCAGAAATATTTAAAAATGCATTGTCGCGACAATGACTGTAGTTAATTATCTGTTGTATTATTGAGAAATCCAAAGAGAGGATATGAAATGTTCTCAGCACAAAAATGATATGTGAGTGTAATAAGTATTATACTTATTGACTATTTGGGTTTAGAGTTCCATAATGTGAAATTATTCAAATCTCATTTTATATGCAGTAAAACACAAAATTACCAGTTTAAAAAAAAAGGTGTGAATAATGCTTGAACATTAGTAATGTATATCCTGTGCCTTTACTTTGTAAGACTAGACTGCATAAATTTGTGTTGCTTTTGTGTCCTAGATTGCTTCTTGGATATTCTGATAAAAAACTGGCCAAAACTAACTCGTTTTCTAGCAGCTGTGTTAGGAATGGCACAACTGCTTTTAACTGCAGCTCCAGAAGTTATGACACACTTTTCCAGACATTGGAAGCATCTGAACACACATGGCACACACACACATACACACACCCATACCCCCCCAACACACACACACACAGACACCCATACTCCCCCCCACGCATATGAGTATTTTTATAAATAAAAATGTCCCATTGTTCCTGATTAATTATTAATATCTTATGCTACTCTCCACATTATAAACCATCAGAGATTTAATTCTGTTTATGATTTCGACATGAAACTAATCCCCTGAATTAATGTGTAAAAATCCCTGGATCCCACCTTGAAGTTGTTCCAGGCACACTCTGTTGAAATGATAACCTTCAATAAAGACCACAAATGAATGTTTTTCTTTTCAAGTGAGGGCATTAACTTCAATATTAACACACAAAACACAAATTATAAAAATAGAACTCCTTCCCATAATGTCTGAAATCCTATCTCAACCTGGGATCAACATGACTATAATGCACAGAAATACTCTAGAGTGTACGAATGAAACCCTCAAAGAGAGCAGGCCAGATTTCTGGGAGAACATATGAACTCAGCTAATGCCACTGTTGTGTAAACGTAAATTAAAGAATGAAAAGTGCCAATATCCTGAGTTGGGAGCATGAGCCTAGCCCCAGGCACACATTCTAAATGACCCTTTAATAATGTCTTCAAGCTTACCCAAAGCTGGGCCTGATCCTCGACACAACGCAGCACTAGCCAGTGCTTGGGGAGCTTTCCTAACCGGTGCTGTGAGCTACTATAATGCTGTCACATCAGACGACAGAGGTAATTTCCCAGATGATCTCCATTGGCCTAAAAGAACTGATTAACCTCAGAATGAGATTTCCTTTCCAAGGAAACGTTCTTTCCTTATGATGATGCTGAACGAGCAGCGCAGGTTAAGAGTGTTCCAGAATCCTCTTCTTCCCTGTAGTGTTTTCTTTGAAAGAAGTTTCTTATAGCGTTTCAGATTACAAGCAATCCACTATGCTTTAGCATGAATCAGAGATGGTCTACAAAATATGTTGATTTATCTGATGAGTGTGAAGAGTGTAAAAATTATTACAGATGTGTGAATACAAACAAACAAGCAAACAAACAAACACAAAAAAGACAGACTTTGTGTAAGGTCTGATTTACAGAAGAAATCTCACTGAAGTGTTTAGCACATGTTACTATATCAAATTCTTACTTTCTTTATGATTTTTATCCTATAAGAAACTGCATTTAAATGGGAGGGACATACTGGAGACTTTCTGGTCTGTAGTGTGGGATCACGTTACTAAAACTGGACTGTTTCTTTCACTAAAAGAATAGGGAGAACTCTTGGGCAAGCCGTAAAAATTAAGGACTCCCTCACACAGCTTCACGGAAACTAAGTCATCACCTCAGAGCACCTTGTGTGCTGTAATTTCTGTTTAGAGGAATCCTTTTCCGGATAATGTTGAGACCACTCAAAAATTCCACCATCATAAAAAACAAATTACTCGTCGAACCCACAGAGTAGAAAACCCCATTGACTTGGGGGAGTTAGGGGGAGGAATAATTATTGAAACACAATTCCAAATGCTCTGAGAACTGCATATCGTGTTTTGTCCTGTGGGTCTCTAAAGGACTTAGCTGAAAATAATGCTGTTGCTCACCCCTGTGATAGTCCCACTGCATCATGGTAGAGTTCTCTCATCATTAAACAGCAGACCTTTGGTGGAATTGATAAATATAGTCCTCAACATTAACTAAATAATCCTCCCAATAGTCTGGTAAAACAGATGGAGAGAATAAAACAGAGAAGTTGTTAAGGGGCTTAACTCAGTCCACAGAGACAGCACTGTGACTTACATAGCCACGGACCTCCCCTGTTTACATTTATGACGCCTTTTTTTCATTTTTTACTTACAAATACCAAGCTAGCCTCCAAACCACAGGCACCCAGGCCCCTTCTTTTGTGCAGTTGTCTTTACGTCTTTCCATTTAATTGAGAGCAGGGCACAGTGCTGCTGTAAAAGACTTTGTAGGTTTCTCAAATACTCTATTTTAAAGGTATATATCCATGTACACTAAAGTGACTTTTAACTAGAATATTATTTCAAGTGGGTAAAGACTTTCCTTTATTCATTTTTTTAAAAAAATAAACACACAATTAGTCTAAAATACATTGTTTCTATCAGCTTCAAAACTGATTCTACTTCTTTCTTGTCACAACCAACTACTCTTTAATCTTGTGAAGTAAGCTTTGGACTTTCATTTCTTAAAGCCTATTCTGAAGTTCTGCAGGTTATTGCCTTTCTGCATTGAGCCCATAGGAACATCTGTCCCCATTTTCTCACACAAGGTTTACCAAACAACTACTAATGTATTGGTTTTCATCTACATTTTCCACACAAAGCTTGCCTGACAGTTTTAATTCTCCAAACAATTAATACTTTTCTTTATAGTCTATGTTTTTATGATTTTCCTTGGCGTTGAGTTGATCCCCAAGCCAAATCAACTTGAGATCAGTGACAAATAGCATTTCAGAACCCGAGACGTTGAGAGCTATTTCTATGATTATTATTAGGTCACGCTACCTTGTCAACTTTGCAGTTGGTGGCTTTTACTTCAAATACCAGGTGACTCTTGGAAATGTTCCTGGTTTTCAGGGAACTGTGTAGTCTATTTTTAAACCACATACTCTTTTACTTCTTTTATACTTCTTTTAAACTCTGTTTTATTCTCTACAACAAACCAAATGCAACAACATATATAATTCAAACTTTGGCTGCATTTTAAAAGTAAAAGTAAGGTAAAATTAATTTCATTCTATTTAATCCAATATAACCAGTAATGCTACCATTACAGCATCTAACACATTTAAATCAATAATAAGAACCCTTGTAAATTTTTAGGGAGGTACTTCAGTGTGTATTCATTTCTCCCCTTGAATCAGTGTTTCCTACCATAGGTGAATTGGAAATGCTGGGACTGAGATGTCTAACAGGAGGCTCTTTATCAAAGACTACCTTCCCCATATCTCCTCCCCATAGACCCCGTCTTCTTTGCCATCCCTACATCTCTTGTAATCCAGGTGCCTTGTAGACCCTACCTGCATTATGGCCCTCCCCTCCTTAGTAGTTCAAAAGCCTCCCCTTTTGTACATGCTTTTTCCATCTTTGGTCAGAAGGTAGCCAGACTTGTTACATATTTTTTCTTCACTCTCAAAAAGACAGTTACAGAAACTGCTACTCTCTCTTAAGCCAGAGACCTAGGACATGCACTCATCAGAGCTGCTAACTCATTATAGTAAAGTGAAACAAGCACCTGCACGTATTTGGGGTTGATGAATATGCCCAAAGGTATAAACACCAGATGATATGACCAGCAGACATCCTGGATATCAGTGTTCTAGGTTTGAGTGAACTTGTCAACAATATTTATGCCTCATTTTGTCATTAACACAACAATAGTCAACATCATACCCTATGACTCATTTGCTTCATGTTTCTTAGTACAATTTTTTACATATACAATAACAATGATAATTACAGTAAGAAGGCTGGATTAATCTAAAGCTTTCCTAATGCTTTCCACAGAGATTATCACTGGAAATCTTCATAATTGTGTTTGTTACCATAAATACCAAATAGGATAAAATTAAAGGGCCAGCTCAAGCATGCTTCTCCCTGTAAATGCGGAGGCTGGGAAGCGAACTTCACAGGCTTTCTGTAACTAAGCTGTTACCCATTTTTGTTTTTCAAACAGATGAAGGGTTGAATTTATTGACTGACACAAATTCATCAGACAGATTGGAAAACAAATACAAGGAAGGAGAGAGCCTGCTGAGCAAAGCGTTCCATGCTGGCTCTGCGCTTTGTTGTGTGTCTGCCTGATTCAAGCTCCTTACAGTCCCTTGAAATAGCACTGACTGTGCAAAATGTCTTCATTCTCTTCTGTTCTCGCTCGCTCTTACTTCCTCTCATTCTTGCCCTCTTTCTTCTCATGGTTAAAGTCCTGGTGGGTGCTTTAAAACTGCTCTCTGTTTCCACAGGTTTTTCTTTTCAAAGCTGCAGTGAAATGGTTCTGTTTAATCAGGCAAGCACTCGGGACTCTGTCCGCTGACCCCAGGCCTGTCCTCCTTTGTAATCGTGGAAGACTCATCGGTGACATTACTAGTTCCCCGAAACTTGATATGTTTACATTCCATATTTTTCTTAAGGAAAGAAATCAGCTCTGACAAAATAATGACCTCCACATAATTGTCTTTAACAAAAAGGTTACAATGTTCTCACCAGAACCAGAGTCAGGAATCATTGGACATCTTACATTGCTCTCAACTCTTTAAAACATAACAACTAATCATGCCTTATTAAGCACCTGCTCAATGAGACTGGAAAATCAGACTATGGAGGCATTAAATTCTGTCCTTTGACCTCTTCTGTCAGATGCCAGAATGATTATTTCCACTGATCTTGGCTTGACATTAGGATGCAATTGGCTGATCCTCACACGCTTAAAATTTGCTCTCAGGTCTCCTGCTAATGTCTGTCTTACACTATGTCTTAGATTTATTATGATTTATTTACCATGTGGGGAAACAGTATCTTCTTTTATCTTTAAAAGGAACAGTGTCTATATGATTCTGTGCATTAGTTCTCATTTAGGACTCATGGGAATGCAGGAAAAATGTTTAAATCTTAAATAGGCTTTTATCTTCTTGTTTGGTCTCTTTTCATAAAACAGAACTTGGTCAAGTAAAGAAGGACATGTGAGATGAAACGGGGTCAGATGAGTTGGGACTTCACACTTGCTGAGAATTGTGTACAATAATGTCATATTCATAAAAAAGAATTGTGAAGTTGATAGTTTTCCCAAGAGTGAGCTTTACATGCTGGTGTTGAAATGTAATCTCTACCCTATTAGTGTTTTAAAAACACAGTTGGATTTGGTTTTGTCTTTGAATTACAGGTTTGATGAACTTCAGAATTGTGAAGAATATTAGCCCAGTTTTTGCTCAGAATGAAGAATGGAGAAGGAAAAAATGTGTTATATAAGGTGAGAGAGAGAGAGAGAGAGAGAGAGAGAGAGAGAAAGAGAGAGAGAGAGAGAGAGATTGAGATTCAGCAAGTGATTTACTCCAACAAAATATATAAGAGCAAATTTCAGATTACTGGGTCACTTGTTCTCTTAGAAGCACTATGATGGGAATATTATGAATGAGAATTTGAGCAAAACCAGTAATGTTGGAAAAAAAGTCAGCTAGACAGAAATCTCAGAATAGAAGAATAAAATGAAGACAACAGCATTGAATCCATGAGCTTACACTAAGCTCTGGGAAAATGAATATCCTTTCTATTTTAGTAAGCTCCATATGTATCTATGAACATTTAAGTGGAACACACAGTTTTCCACCTCAGGAAAGACTTATATTAAGTCAATGATTTTACCACATCTTTTCAAGTTGCTCCTTCCCCTTTTGATTAAGTTGATCACAGGTTTTCTGTTGTTTGCTACCATGAACTGAAACTGGCTCACAATTACGAATTTTTGATTCAGACTGTACAGGACATACAGTGGCATTTGTTAAATAATGAAGAGACTGGCTACCTATCAAAGAGAAATCAAAGATAAAGGATAAGCATATTTAGAAGAGTCTGATGGAGACAAGTGGGGACTGCGACGTGAAATTACCAAGATAACAGAACTAACCAGAGCAAAAGAAATGAAAAAATGAAGCTAGGATGGTAGTAACCAAGCCATTGATCACTTTTTGTTTTCTATTATTTTGTTTTGTTTTGTTTTGTTTTGTTTTGTTTTGACTCAATATCCTCACTCTACACACACATCAAAGTAAATCCAGAGCTCAAATTCAAAATGTTTCAACTATATTCAGATATTAAAGAAAAATTGAAGAAAATCATTTAAAGTGAAAGTTAAAATAAGTTTGGTTTAATTTGGTACCCATTAAGAATGTTGACCTTCACATAAAGAACTAAAAAGTAAATAAAAGCAAATTATTTGAGGAGTTGTTTACTCCTGGATTTCAGCACAACCAAGCTGTAATATCTTACTAGAGATTATCAATACTCTCATATAATTAACCGGAAGTATACACAACCACATATTTACATCATTAATATCAATCCAAAATTACATTAATCACATAATTAGTATTAATTAACCTTTTTATCCTAACACCTAAGTGCAGTAGTTATTCAATTATTCACATGCAATGATGGCAAGTGGAGATGATGACAGTGAAAGTAGTAACAACTACAGCAGTGCAGTAGTCAAGGCATTGGAAAAACTTGGACTGAGATGCTAAAAGGTTTTTAGAAGAGTTGCAAGATAGTAACAGATAAAGTAAACTTGGCTGAGTATTACATGGGATACAAAATACAGAGAAAAGTGGGTAAAATGCTGGGCTTTAAGTTTTTAGTACAGATATTCACTATAACTAGACATATCATTGGAAACTGATACTCTCTCAATATCTACATTATTTTAATTCAGAAAGAAGAAAACCTTTCTTATGCCACTGCAGGCTAATGAAATGTTTGAGAACAAGGCTAAGTGATGCATTTTCTTCTAGCTGGGAGGGCGGACTTCCAGTATTCAAGCTTTCCAGTCCTCCTTAGAATGACCAAATGATGACTAGCTGAGTTTTTTGCAAACCTGCCTATTTTGTATCCCATTTCATGGGAAATACTCCCCCTGATTATCAAAATAGTTGAGGTGAATTGCTTTTCAAGTCTGACATTAGCTTATTCTGACCATTGCTCTTGCTGGATCAATAGGGCTTTTGCAGATCAAAACAGCTCCTTTCCTCTGGGAGGATGCAGATACATATGACAAGACCCAAGCCTTGGCAAGCAGAATGCAAGCTGGATTCATCTCTGAGAACTCAATAATCTATTGACTAATTGTATGTCGCAGGTTCTTTAAAGCGAGAATCAAAGATAGCTTCAAACTGAGGCATGTATTGGAGAGCTTCTAGCTTATAAATGTTTTTGAAAAAAGATTTATTTTTTAAAAAAAAATTCAGCTTCAATTAATCATGTTAAATTTATAGTCCTAACTGAAAGTTAATTACAGCTTCCATTTACTTAGATTCTCATTTTCGCATGTGATCTGTGAATTTTACGATAAAATGAAACCTATAAAGACTCCCAGATTCTGTTTGCCAATTAATTATTTTTCAATTTTATGCATATTGAAATTTTCTATGAGAGTATACTGCACTGTTAAGGCAACACTATGACAACACTTGTATGAATGAAACATGCCAGAGATAAGCTACGTCATGTATACATAACTCTTTGAATGTCAGTTCCTAGGATAGTTTTCTGGATCTGCTTTCCAGGCTAGCTTTTCCAATCCATTATGCACTTCACATGAGCATGCATAGCAGCATGAGATGACCATTATTAAGCATTTTAATCTCCAGAGAATTGTCTTGTATCCCTATTGCTCTATACAACATACGTAAATAAAAACAAATATGTAAATAAAATGACTGATAGAAATCTGAATCTAATGTTAATCCATTGTGTATTCCAAATCAAGTATTAAATGAAGGCTTTTCGGTGAATGCCCATTTTTACTATTAATCAAGGAAAACATTTTGATATGATACAAAGCAGGCTACTGTTCTGAGGGAAAGTGTCAGCTGTGAAGTTGCTATAGGAACACTTGGCTCAGCAAACAAGGTCAAGCTGCAACTGATAAACATGAAACAGAGGAAACACTGATGATATGTTTTTGCAAAAGATGTGAACTTTCCTATGAGACCTTTGTTTTCTTTTTTCATTTATTTATTTATTTATTTATTCCATTTATATCCAGATCACAGGCCCCTATTCCTCTTGATCCCCAAATCACATAGACCCTTTCCCCTACCCCACCTCTCATCCTTTTAGAAGGAGAAGTTTTCCCTTGGGTATCAACCTTAACTGGCACATCAAGTCACTGCAGGACTAGATACGTCCTCTCCCATTGAGTGCAGACAAGGTCATCCAGTTATAGAAACTGAATCCACAGGCAGCTCACAGAGTCAGGGATAACCCTTGACTCTGGGAGACCTTATTAATTGTGTAGTAAATTCAATTGGGAAATAAAATTTTTACTAATTGAATATAATATAAGATGCAATAAAATGCCTATTATTGCTATAAGTAGGGACTGGTTTATAAAGCACAATAAAATTTTCATTAATTTAATTATCCCACACGATAATGAAGTTTTTAAATGGACTATATTTATTGGTGTTTGTTATAAAAAATAATTTGTGATTGAGTACCACAAACTATGCTCTATGAAAAGAAAAATTATCGAATGCCAGTGAAGGCATAGTAAAGAAGCACTTAGTTTTCTTGTATGGAATTCAGAGCAATAAATTTCCACTTGAAAACCCAAAGCAGGCAACAGAGGAACCCAAAGTCTTTTTCTACTGTCTCTTCCTAGGACAGGCTCCCTTCTGCTTGTTGCTAAAGTTTGCCTTCTATGTATTATATTATCTTGTCCAGCTATGTGCAGATTTTAGAAGTGTTTAGTCTTCATCTATTTAAAATTTTCCTTGGGATATTCTAATTATTTATTTCTATGAAGAGTCATTATCAGAAAGACACTATCAGATATATATATATGTATATATATACATATATATATACATATATATATATATATGGTATATATATCCAATATATACAAAGAACTCAAGAAGTTAGAAACCAGAGAACCAAATAAGTGTATTAAAAACACTTTTGCTCTGGGGCACAGAGCAAAACAAAGTCTTCTCAACTGAGGAAACCTAAATGGCCGAGAAGCATCTAAAGAAATGTTGAAAATCCTTAGTCATCATGGAAATGCAAATCAAAACAACTCTGAGATTCCACCTCATACCACTCAGAATGGCTAAGATAAAAAACTCAGGTAACAGCAGGTACTGGCTAGGATGTAGAGAAAGAGGAACACTCCTCCATTGTTGGTAAGATTGTAAACTGATACAACCACTTTGGGAATCAGTTTGGTCATTCCTCAGAAAATTGGACATAGTACTACCTGAGGACCCAGCTATACTACTCCTGGGCATATACCCAGAAGATGCTCCAACATATAGCAAAGGCAAATGCTCCACTATGTTCATAGTAGCCTTATATATAATAGCTAGAAGCTGGTAAGAACCCCAGATGTAACTTCAACAGAGGAATGGATACAGAAAATGTGGTACATTTACGCAATGGAGTACTACTCAGCTATTAAAAATGATGAATTCATGAAGTTCTTAGGCAAATGGATAGAACTAGAAAATATCATCATCCATGAGTGAGGTAACCCAATCACAAAAAAAACCCACACATGGTATACACTCATTGATAAGTGGATATTAGCCCAGAAGCTATGAATACCCAAGATACAATTCACAGACCACATGAAGCTCAAGAAGAAGGAAGCCTAAAAGTTTGGATACTGCTGTCCTTCTTAAAGGGGGAACCAAATTCCCATGGGAGGAGTTACAGAGAAAAAGTGAAAAGCAGAGACTGAAGAAAAGGCCACTCAGAGACTAACCCATCTTGGGATCCATGCCATATATAATTACCAAACAGAGACACTATAGTGGATGCCAACAAATGCTTGCTGACAGGAACTTGATATAGCTGTCTTTTGAGACACTCTACCAGTGCCTGACAAATACAGAAGTGGATCCTCTCAGCCAACCATTTGACTAACCACAGGGTCCTCAATGGAGGAGCTACAGAAAGGACCAAAGGAGCTGAAGGGGTTAACATCCCCATAGGGAGAACAATAATATCAACCAACCAGTATCCCCAGAGCTCCCAGGGACTAAACCACCAACCAAAGAGTACACATGGAGGAACCCATGACTTGAGCCACATATCTAGTAGTACAGGATGGCCTTTTCGACCATCAGTGGAAGGAGAAGCCCTTGGTCCTGTGAAGGCTCTGTGCCCCAGTGTAAAAGAACTTCAGGAAAGGGAAGCAGGAATAGGTTGGTTGGTGAGCAGGGGGAACAGGGATTGGATAGGGGGTTTTTGGAGGGGAAACCAGGAAAGGGGATACTATTTGAAATGTAACTAAGGAAAGTATCAAATTTTAAAAAAGGAAAAAAAAGAATATCTGATATATGATCCCACAAGGGGTCACAACCCACAGGTTGAGAACCACTGCTCTGAGTAGCATACTTTTAATGACTAGCAATGCCTTTCAAATGAAAAAAAAATACTTGCCTGATATTTGTGGGGTCCTGGATTTCAGATGTGAGAAAGAAGGAGATAGGGGGAGGCAGGCAGGTAAACAGGCAAACTGGCCAGCTGTGGGAAGGATTCCCAATTTAAGCTATTTTAGTCCACAAAGATTGTTTCTGATATTCAAACACAAAAAGGAGCCAGTCGGCCTGTAATAAAAAGTACATATGCAGGGGAGATGTCAATGAAGAGGAATGTCATATACTCTGACCACAAAGAATGACCATCAAAAATATTTGACTTCCATATTTATGGCAGCACAACTTACAATAATTAACACATGAATCTTGTGTCTATAATGTATAAATGGGTTTTTTTGGTTCTGTTTTGTTTCATTTTGTTTGTTTGGTTGGTTGGTTGTTGTTGTTTTGTGAGACAGGGTTTCTCTGTTGTAGCCCTGTGTATCCTGGAACTCATTGTGTAGACAAGGCTGGCCTTGAACTCAGAAATCCACCTGTCTCTGCCTCCCAAGTGCTGGGATTAAAGGCATGAGCCACCCCTGCCTGGCTATATAAATGTATAAAGGAAATGTGGCAGGCATATGTAGTATAATGCTGTTCGACCTCTTTAAATGCTTGTCATTTGTGACGAAGTGCAGGAGCCTGATGGTTTTTCTATTAATGGAGAAAATAAATGACAAAGAAAGGCCAATACTACATAATGGCATGTGTAGGTGAAAGGTCAGTCCAATAGAATCAGAGGGTAAGATGTTGTTACTACGGATTTGGGAAAGGCAGAGTCATGGGAAGATATTTGGCAAGGAAAAAAAATAGTGAGATAGGAAAATAACTTCAGGAGAATTATTGTAAAACATGATGATTATAGTTAATAATAATATACTATATACTTGAAATTTGTGACTAGGTTTTAAATGTTGACAATATGAGAAAAACATGTGAGGTAATGGATGGGAAAAGTTAGTTTATTTCAGCTTCTCTGTGTTGTATACATATACAATCTAAGGTAGTTTGCATAATATAAATGAGTAGTAGTTTTCTTTCAAGTTATAAATAATTTATTCAAGAAGACATTGTATTCAATTCAGCTATGGAATTCATTCAGTTGGAGATATCAATCTTCAGTTTAGGTAGTGGAAGTAAACCAAAACAGAACATAATGTCCCAGTTGGTCAAGTCCTGTATTGTTTGAACAATGTAGAGCAGAAGAATGTACAACAATGTGCAGGGACTTCGCCAGGGAAATATAATATGCTAGAGGTTACAACAAGAAGATTAGTCACTGATGTTAAAAATGAAAACTTTCAACAGGCTAAAATGGATGACTTCAAACCATGAGCAGACAGCCTCAAATTCCAAGGCATGCTTTAAATAATTGCGAATACATTTAGGTAGAATACAGGTCAAGGAGAGGCTGAAAAATCTGTACCTGACAGATTTTCCATTACTTTGAGGAATGAAAAATGAATCACGTTTGTGTTTTAAAATTCTAATGAGAAATATAAAAATCTTTGCTCTCCTTTTAAAACCTGCACAGTTTAAATCTTGGAATACTTAATCCTGGCTAATGAATGAAATGAAAAATTCCTTGTTGAGCATGTTTCTATTATGTCTCCATCTCATGATTTCAAGATTCATAAACCAGAGCTGTGAATAAGTATATTTTTTAAATTAAAGTAATTTGCAGAAAATAAAATCAGTGTGTGCGTAATTTTCTCATGATATTTTTTTGCAGTTAAACTGAAACAACTTGACACTCTGACAAAGCTGGCCAAGGTAAAATTTGTCATCAAAGTCAGCCTCCTAGATTCCCATACAGTAAGGGCAGTAAAGTCTCTACCTCTTGCTCTCATTTAAATCAGCTGGAGCAATTGATTATTCAGATATGTTTCTTTGAATTGTTATTCGTATGACTCACTAGTTGATCATTTATCTCCAGAGGACACTCATCACTGTCTTTGTCTTATGTTATGAACACTTGAAATTCTGTCTGCCATTTTGTGTAGGTTAATGGCATTGTATTGGTACACTTGTTGGCTAGAAGGGAATGTACATTAACTTTATTTATAGCTAATGTGCCTTAGTTATTGCTAACTGCCTACTATCACCAACATAGGACATTCTTCTATGTATCTTCTTTAGGCCCCGACTTTGATATTGTATCTTAATCAGAAGAATGCATTGCTTAAACCAACCCATTTTAGGGTTACCTTTTCATCTGTGATTGCATTGTAAGAGGTCATATTGTTGCTTCGGGCCATAACTGGGATGGATATAATTTTGGTTAAAGAAACCAAGAAGGGCACAGTCATGCACTATTCTAGTTGCGGTGTCCCAGCCTCCAACAGTGTCATAGATGCTGTAGTGTCTTAGAGACTTCACAGATTGGAAGAAGTATAGGTAGGTTGCCTGCCCATCAAACTCCTCCCACTGTTATTCTCTGCCTACACTATCTCCAGTCCCCCACAATCCTGGTCACTATACCCCTGGCCCCGGTTGGAGAGAGATCCCCTGCTACACCAGAAACCAGGCTGGGGCTGATAATCGCTGCTGTACTAGAGATGTCACGGAAGAGGAGCCTTGGGCACAAGCATCACCCATAGAATACAAGAAATAGAAGAAAGAACCTCAGGCATTAAAGATATGATGTAAGAAAAAGATACATAAGTCAAAGAAAATGTTAAATCTAAAAAGTTCCTGACATAAAACATCCAGGAAATTGGAAACACTATGAAAGGACCCAAATTAAGAATAACAGGAATAGAAGAGGAGGAGAAGGAGAAGGAGAAGGAGCAAGATTATTCCCAACTCAAAGGCTTAGAAAATATTATCAGCAAAATCAAAGATGAAAATCTTCCTAATCTTAAAAAGCAGATGACTATAAAAGTATAAGAAGTTTGGGTGGAGAGATAGCTCAGTGGTTAAGAGCAGTGACTGCTCTTCCGAAAGTCCTGAGTTCAAATCCCAACAACCACATGGTGGCTCACAACCATTTGTAATGAAATTTTCTGGGGTGTCTGAAGACTGCTACAGTGTACTTACATATAATAAATAAATAAATTTAAAAAAAAAAGAAGTTTAGAAAACCAGAGAAAAGGAATTCCTCTTGCCACATAATAATCAAAACACTAAAAAAAAATCAGAAAAAGAAAAAACAAACCCTTGAGAAAAAAATAAAACAGGAAGTAAAATATAAAGGCAGACTTAAAGCCAAAATACCCAAAAACAGGAACATAAAACCTGAAGAGACCATCTCCAGTAGATAGACATGGCCCCCAGTGTAAGGATGAGGCTACCACTTACCCATCTAAAGATTCTTAACCCAGAATAGTTCCTGTCTAAAAGAAATGCAGGGACAAAAAAATGGAGCAGAGACTGAAGGAAAGGCCACCAGACACTGCACCACTGCGAAATCCATTCCATCCACAGACACCAAAGCCTGATAATATTGCTGATGCCAAGATGTGCCTGCAAACAGGATCCTGGAATAGCTGTCCTCTGAGAGGCTCTGCCAGCACCTGACTAAGACAGATGCAGATACAGATAACCATTGGACTGAGCCCAGGTACTCAAATGGAAGAGTTAGGGGAAGGACTGAAGAAGCTGAAGAGAATTTCAACCCCATAGAAAGAACAAGAGAATCAATTAACCAGACCCCTCAGAGCTCCCACTAACCACCACCCAAGGAATATACATGGGCTAGTCCATGGCTCCAAATACATATGTAGCAAAGGACTGCCTTACCTGGCGTCAGTGGGAGGAGAGGTGCTTGGTCCTGTGGAGGATTGATGCCTGAAAGAATGAGGATGCTACAGGGGTGAAAGAGTAGTGTGGAGTGGGTGAGGGAATACCTTCTTAGAGGCAAAGGGGAGGGGGAGGAGTTTATGTAGGGAGACCAGAAAGGGGAATGACATTTGAAATATAACAAAATAAAATGATTAATAAATTTTAAAAATGAGAGAGAGAGAGAGAGAGAGAGAGAG
>NW_022196901.1:8148875-8161608 GCF_008632895.1 Mastomys coucha | reverse complement strand
AGAGAGAGAGAGAGAGAGAGAGAGAGAGATAGAGAGAGAGAGAGGAGAGAGAGAAACAGAATTACAATGAACTTCTCAATGGAAACTCTAAGAGCTATAAGGGTCAGAAGGATGGCCAGCAGACTACAGCCCAGACTACTATACATAGCAACACTCTCAATAATGATAGTTGGAGAAATCAAGATGTCCCATGAGAAAGTCAAATTTAAACACTATCTATCCACAAACCAAGCCCTATAGCAGGTACTAGAAGGAAAATTCCAATGGTGGATGTTAACTATACCCATGAAATCAAGGAAATAAATAATCTTACACCAGAAAAGAAGGAAAGCACACAAACACACATAGTCCCACCACCAAAATATCAACAACAACAACAACAACAACAACTGTGCCCTTCTCGCAGACTTGAATAGGCTAAATTAAGTGATTACCACAGTTGAACCTGAACAACCCAAGTAGAGTCTACCACTTTGCCTCACTTGAAATTTCCTACAAGACTAGACTGCCAGCTGAGCTTGCTTTGCAACACAATCCAGCTGAAACAATGCAACATAATCCAGTTGAAACAAAGAATGTGGTCTGTGGGCTCTCTATATATAAATACAGTGCTAAATATTAAACTTTAAGCCTTTACCAAAAACTTTTGCTTTGCCTTCATCCTTCTCTCATACCCCATTCCTTTTTTTCATTCCAAGCCCCCCCTTTCAGGTACCCCATACATCTTCAGCTGCTGGACAACTACAAACAACAACATAATAGGAAATAATAATCACTAGTCATTAATATATCTCAATGTCAATGGACTCAATTCACCTTAAAAGCTGTAAGGGGAAAGGGCCAATTAACATGTAAAGGCAGACTTAACAGAATTATACCAGAATTCTCAACAGAGACTCCAAAAGTGACAAGATCCTGGACAGATATCATACAGAGCATAGGGGAACACATATGCCAGCCCAGACTACTATACACAGAAAAACTCTCAATTACCATAGATGGAGAAACCAAAATATTCCATGACAAAAACAAATTTAAACAATATCTGTCTACTAATCCAGCCCTCCAGAGGATAGTGGAATTAAACTCCAACACAAGGAGGGTAACTACATCCAAGTAAACACAAGATATTAATTATCTCACAACAAAGCCAAAGGAAGAGATTCATACACAGTACAACCTCAAGCATCAAAATAAAAGGAACAATCACTGGTCATTAATACCTCTCAACATTAATAGATGCAATTCTCCAATAAAAAGACACAGGCCAACAGACTGGATGCATAAACAGGATCCATGATTCTTCTGCATATGAGAAACACACCTCAGCATCAAAGATACACACTACTACAGAGTAAAGGGTGGTGAAAAGGTTTTCCAAACAAATAGACCCAAGAAAAAAGCTAGAGTAGCCATTCTAATTTATAATAAAATAGAATTTCAACCAAAAGTGAAAAAAGAAAAAAAGATGGGGAAAGACACTTCATACTCATCAAAGAAAATCCCACCAATAAAAGAACTAACTATAGCTCAAAACACACACTGGACCCCACAAAATAATAATGGGAGACTTCAACACCCTCTTCTCACCAATGGACAGGTCACTGATAGAGAAACTAAAGAAAGAAATAATGAAAGTAACAGATGCTATGAACCAAATGGACTTAATAAATATCTGCAGAACATTTCACCCAAAATCAAAAGGAGTATACCTTCTTCTTAGCACCTCAAGGAGCCATCTAGAAAATTGAGCATATAATCTGGCCCAAAACAAGCCTCACCATATATGAAATGATTGAAATAACTTCTTGCATCTTACCAGATCACAATGGATTAAAGTTGGGCTTGGACAACAAGAGAAACAATAGAAAGCCCACATATTCATGCAAAATTAACAACTCTTTACTCAACAATCAACGAAGAATAAAGGGAGAAATTACAGACCTTCTAGAACTCAATGAAAGAAAAGCACAACACACCCAAATATATGTGACAAGATGAAAGCAGTGCTAAGAAGAAAATTTATATCAGAAATTGGAAATTATAGAGAAATTGGAGAGATCTCATAGTACCAACTTAACAGCATACCTAAAGTCTCTAGAACAAAAAGAAGTAAATATACCTGAGAAGTAGACAGCAATAGTCAAACTCAGGGATGAAATCAATCAATTAGAAACAAAGAAAACAATACAAATAAACTCAGGGTTTCACTATTTTCAGATGATATGATAGTATACGTAAGCAACCCCCAAAAGAACAAGAACTTCAAGTCCCTAAAGAAAGAAAATGAGGAAGAAATTAGAAGATGGAAAGATCTATGGGGTTAACACATTAAAAATGGCCATCTTACTAAAAGAAATCTACAGATTCAGTGCAATTCCCATTAAAATTCCAACACAATTTTTATAGACCTTTATAGAGTAATTCTCAATCTCAGACTAAAAAACAAAAAACCCATGATAGCTGAACAATAAAAGAACTTCCAGAGGAATCACCATCTCTGAGTACAAGCTGCACTACAGAGCAACAATGAGAAAAATTGCATGGTATTGGTTTGAAAACAGACAGGTTGACCAATGGAATGAAATCAAAGACCTAATCAGAAATAAACCCACATACCTATAGACACTTGATATTCAACAAAGAAGGTAAAGTCATAAAATGGAAAAAAGAAAGCAGCTTCAACAAATGTGTGTAGAAGAATGTAAATAGATCCATATTTATCATCCTGTGCAATACTTAAGTCTACAGGGATCAAGGGTTGCAACATAAAACAAGATATCTTAAATCTCATTTAGAATAAAATGGGAAATAGCCTTGAACACATTGGTACAGGAGATTGGGAAAGGATCTTTGCTAACCCTATATTTAACAGAGGGTAAATTACCAAAATTTATAAAGAAATCAAGAAGTCAGACACTAACAACTCAAAAAACCCAGTTAAAAACTGTGGTACAGAATTCTCAACAGATAAATCTCGAATGGCTGAGAAATATTTAATGAAAAGTCCAATGTTTCTAGTCATCAGGGAAATGCCAATGACCCCAAGATTCTACTTTACAACAACCAGAATGGCTAAGATTAAAAGCTCAAGGAATAGCACATGTGGAGAAAGAAAAACTGTTATCCATTGCTGATAGGATTGCAAACATGTACAATCACTCTGGAATCAATCTGACATTTTTTCAGAAAATTGGATATAGTCCTACATGAAAATCCTTTGATACAGCTCTTGGGCATATACTCCAAAATATGTTTCACCATACCTTAAGTCATGTGCTACACTATAATCATAGCAGCCTATTTGTAATACCCAGAGACTAGAAACAAAGCAATTGTCCCTCCATGGAAGAATGGATACAGAAAATATGGTTAATTTACACAATGGAATACTTTTCAGCTATTAAAAGCAAGGCCATCATGAATTTGAGGACAAATAGGTAGAACTAGAAAATATCTTAAGTGAGAGGTAATCCAGACCTAAAAGGACATGTATGGTATGTAAACACTGATGAGTGAATATTAGCCATAAAGTACAGAATACTCATGATGCACCCCCATGGACCCAAAGAAATTAAAAAAGAAGGAAGGCACAAGTGAGAATGCTTTAATTCCACATAGAAGAAGTAACAAAATAATCATGTGGAGCAGAGTGAGGCAGGGACATGGATAGGAAAGGGGAAGGAGACGGCAATAGGGGAGCATAATCAGATATAGGAAGAGACAGGAGAGAGAGAGGGACCCAGAGGGCCAGGAGAATAAATGTAAATCTTCAGCTGCCAGGAAAGAGAGGATAAGGGGAATCTCTAGGCAGTTCCTGAAACCGGGGATTGGTGGCGGGAGGAGGCTTCTGGGAGCCAATGCAAATATTTCCTGTAACCAGGAAGGGCTCCCAGTGGACACCAACCCATCCACAAAATGTTAGACTCAAAATTTGTCCTGTCTAAAAGAAATGTAAGGACCAAAAATGGAAGAGAGACTGAAGAAATGGCCAACTGAGTGTATCAACTTGAGGTACATCACATGGACAAGCATCAACACCTGATAATATTAATGATACATGATACTTTGTTATGTGTATAGACAGGAACATAGCATAACTGTCCTCTGAGAGGCTCTAAGCATTCAGCTAACCAAAAGAGATGCAGATACTCACAGCCAAACATAGGTCAGAGGTTGGGTAACATGATGGAAGAGCTGGGGGAGGATTGAAGGCTCTGAAGGAGATGGGAACCCCCAGGAAGACCAAGGGTTTCAACTAACCTGTGTTGGGTCTGAAAGGCAGTTTGTGTTCTGGTTGAGCAAGGCTTAATCCAGAGACTGAGTAGAAAATTCTACAACGGATGGAATAGTAAGCTATGGCCCCCAGACATTAAACTACTGACACTACAAGCCCTCACTCCATTATCCTGTGGCTAGACAATGCCTCAAGCTCCCAGTATTTTGGCTGTGCTCCACCCCCACAGTCACCTGACCACAACCAGATATGCTCAACCCCACAGTTACCTGGGAACAGAAAGGTAGCCCAGCCCACTATACAAGGGGCTGCTTGACCTCTCCTCTCTCTTTCTTAAAGTCTTGCTCTTACTCTTACCTCTAACTCTTTTTCCCCCCTCTCTCCATGTGGCCATGGCCTGTCTCTACTTTTCTCCCCACCCCCTTTTCTACAATAAATGCCTTAAGACCATGGACTGCCTCCTTTCATCTAGACTTGTGCTGGCACAATGGATTAGGCCTTCCCTTAAGAAGTGGCTCTAATCTCTCACAGGAAGGTCTTCCAGCATTTCCAGGCTTGAGACTGGACCAAGGACTATTGCTCCACATTGGGTGCTAACCACTGGGCCTCCCCATTTTTCCCTACCCCTTTCTCCCTTTGGCTCCAAGGCTGAATGAGTTGGCACCAGAGCCTCCAGTTTGTTCTCAGTTCTTCCTCGATATCCAAAGGCATCTGGGATATCCAAGACTTAGAACCCATGGGACTGCTCCCTCCCCACACCCTCAGACTGGAATACCACGGCTTCCCACAGTCAGATGCCCACCCAGCAGCATGGAGATCTCAGGCAGTCTCCAGCATCTGCCCACGCAGAGTACCCAAGCTCTGGCAGGATGTGGGTCTCCTTCCCACCCCTTTATTCCCCCACTGCCCAGTGGCAGCGCCCAACAAACATGGACCCCTGGGAGCTCTCAAAGACTGAACCATCAATCAAAGACTGAAGGGGAAGAGAATAATGGAGTGACCTGAAAGGGTGCAGCATTCTGGATGTTTAAAAAAAAAAAAGTCTTCTAATTAAAATGAAATACCCAAGGCTAGATGGTTATTGCATGAACTTGCAGAATGCTACCAAACTTTTCAAGAAGAGCTAATACTAATATTTCTCAAGTTATTCCACAAAATAGGAACAGAGAAGACATTGTGAAATTCATTTTATGAGGGAGGCAACAGTCATCCTGATACACAAACCACACAAAGATTCAACAAAGAAGGAGAATTACAGACCAATTCTCCTTGTGGAAGTTAATGCAAATATACTCAATAAAATATTTGCAAACTTAATTCAAGAACAGCTTTCTCTGTCAGCTTATAAAGGGGAGAGAAAAAAAAGAAAAACAACAAAACCATAGTGAGCCCATA
Organism: Mastomys coucha; assembly: GCF_008632895.1. Lineage (NCBI taxonomy): Eukaryota > Metazoa > Chordata > Mammalia > Rodentia > Muridae > Mastomys > Mastomys coucha. Next base: position 8,155,976 of record NW_022196901.1, on the reverse strand, counting down.
CACAGATGCAGGAAGTGCTACCTGATGATTGGCTCTGACTCAAGCCATTTTAGATGTGACAGTTCATATTGGCCTTTAACTTGATGGGTTTTCATATAAAGTCTTGTGTAACTTCTTAGAGAAAGGACACAGGAGCTGAAGAATTTGCAGCCCCTTAGGACGAACAACAATATGAACTAACTAGTACCCTCAGACCTCCCAGGGACTAAAACACCAACCAAAGAGTACACATGGTGGGACTAATGGCCCCAGCAGCATATGTTTAGCAGAGGATGGCCAAGTTGGTCATCAATGGGAGGAGAGGCCCTTGACCCTGTGAAGGTTCTATGCCCCAGTGTAGAGGAATGCCAGGGCCATTAAGCAGGAGGGGATGGGGTGGTGAGCAGTGGGAGGGGAGAGGGAGCAGAGGTTTGTTTTAGTTTTTCTTTTCTTTTATTTTTTTTCTTTTTTGGGGGGGGGAGGGGAGCCTGGGAAAGGAGATATTGTAAATAAAGAAAACATCTAATAAACATAAAAAAAAGATTAACAAACCTCTTATAGAACAAAACACGATATGTGATCAGCATGACCTTGCTCTGCCACAAGCTTTTTTTGTGTGTCAATGAATGGCAGGCATGTTACAGCAACAATATCAAATAGTTGGCTGGTATGGAACAAAGTGGCTACAGCTACATTAGGATAGGGACAGATTTCAACAGGGAACACTCCTCCTTAGGTGCTAAGAATACAAATGTGTGCATCCACTTTGGAAATCAGTATGACAGTTTCTAAGAAAGATGGGAATTGATTTCCCTCAAAATCCAGCTGTAACATCCTACCATCCTACCACAAAGAAACTAACTATGTTCATAGGAGCTTTACTTATTCCCAGTCCCACAACACCCAGAGGAAACTTGACTCCTACATGCTCTAACAAACCCAGGATCAGAAGTGAGTAGGTCACAACATCTGCCCCAACACCGGGAGTAGCTGGGTACCCCAGGATCCAGAGATACAGGAAACCCTGCCCAGCCAGTGGTACAGGTTCCTTCTGGTCTGAGCCTGTGACCTGAGCAGACCATGGGTGCTAAATTTGTACCCAGTCCCTCAAAACCCAGAAGAAACTAGACTCCCAGGTGCTCTAACATGTCCAGGATCACAGGAAAGGCCATAACATTAGACCCAACACCCACAGGATCCAGGAATGCAGGAATCTCTGCCCAGGCAGTGGCACAGATTCCTTCTGGTCTGAACCTACACCTGGAACAGACCTGTGTTGCTGGCTCTGTACCCACTCTTGAAATATCAAAAGGTAGCCCAACTCCCAGGTGCTCTGAAGTACCCAGGATCACAGGATCATAGCATCACAAAGGAAGCTCAACTTCCAGGAAATGACACACACCCAGGAGCACTGGAGCTCTGACACACTCAAGGTCACAGCTGAGGTCACAACATCTTTCCTAACATCTAGTATAACTGGGAACCCATGGGAACCAGGGAAACACAAACTCCAGCCCAGCCAGAGACATGGATTTCTTCTAGCTTGCACCTGTTCCCTGGGGGAGCAAACCTAGCTCTCTGGCTCCCTACCCATCCCTACAACAACCAGAGAAAGCTTGATTCCCAGGAGAACAGACACACAGGATCTGAGGAACTTGGTCACATCAAGATTTCAGGATCCCAGAGGCAGCTTGACTCCTAGAAGTTCTGAGACATCCAGGATCTCAGTATCACAGGATCCCAGAATCACAGGATCACAGAGACAGCTGGACTCTGAGGAGTTCTGACACCACCAGGATTACAGGAGGAACAGGCTCCAGCTAGAGACAGTAAGGACAGGTAGCACTAGAGATAACCAAATGGTGAGAGGCAGGAATATAAGCAAAAGATACCAAGGCTACTTGGTATCATCAAGAACCCGTTTCTCCCACCACAGCTAGTCCAGGATACCCCATCATGCCAGAAAAGCAAGATTCAGATTTAAAACACTTTTAATAATGATGATAGAGGACTTTAAGAAGGACATAAATAACTCCTGCCTCCAAAGACTGAAGATTGGCCCACAAGATAGATGCTGACAGACTGGGATAGGGGCTTTTCTTTACCTACCTGCTTGTAACAAAGACAGTTGAATAATGATGGAGGACTGAAAGCACACCATGCCTCTGTCTCATTTTTTTAACCCTTTCCCGCAGTCCAGTTCCCTTAGTTTTTCACAGGCTTTTACTTCCATTCCAGAACACCTGTTCATGTGGGTCTGCAGATAGCCACAGACTATAAAAGCCAGAAGATCCTGGACAGATGCAACACAGACCTTAAAAGAACACAAATGCCAGCCCAGGCTACACTACCCAGCAAAACTCTCAATTAACATAGATGGGGAAACCAAGATATTCCATGATAAAAACAAATTTAAACAATATTTTTCTACTAATCCAGCCTTACAAAGGATAATAGCTGGAAAACTTCAACACAAGGAGGGAAACTACACTCTAGAATAAGCAAGAAAATAATCTTCTTTCAACAATCCCAAAAGAAGATAGTCACACAAACATAATTCCACCTCTAACAACAAAAATAACAAGAGGAAGCAATCACTTTTCCTTAATATCCTTTAACATCAATGGACTCAATTCCACAATAAAAAAAGACATAGACTAACAGACTGGATATGTAAACAGGATCCAGCAATTTGCTCCATAGAGGAAACACATCTAAGTGACAAAGGCAGACACTACCTTAGTATAAAAGACTGGAAAAAAAAATCCAAGCAAATGATCCCAAGAAATAAGTTAGAGTAGCCATTATAATATTGAATAAAATCAACTTTCAACCAAAATTTATCAAAAAGCATAAGGAGATACACTTCTTACTCATCAAAGGTAAAATCTACCAAGATGAACTCTCAATTCTGAACATCTATGCTCCAAATGCAAGGGCACCTGATAGGTTTGGCTCGCAGCGGCGCGTCCACAGACACCAGATACAAGCAGCTCTGTGTTTTTGGAAGTTTAATTAGGAGGGGGGGGGAGTGAGGACCACGGCGCGTGAAGAGAGAGAGAGAGAGAGAGAGAGAGAGAGAGAGAGAGAGAGGAGAGAGAAGAGAGAGAGATGGAGGGAAGTACCCATATATTTATATGTGTGGTGACGTAGTAATGCAGGTAAAGGTGGGAGCTGAACCCAATGAATTCTGGGAATATGGTCGCCGTTGCCCTGGTGACAGGTCTGTGGACCCACCCACATATCTGCCGCAGGCAGGTTCTGGATGCTAACAGCACCCATATTCATAAAAGAAATGTTACTAAAGCTCAAAGCAAACCTTGTACCCTACACAATAATAGTGGGAGACTAACACACCACTCTCATAAATGGACAGATTATGAAAACAGAAACTTGTTGTGGTAAATCTCCAACCCAAATAAGCCAGGGCAAAGAAATCACAAAGCAATTAATATGAATACAAGCTGCACAATTAAATCTACCATCTTCCCCTATCTGCCATCCCCTTATAACTTTCTATTTCTCCAGGCCACTTGCTTCTGCTCAAGTTTCTTTGCACCTCCTCCACATGCTTCTTCTCCACTTTTCTTCCAGTTTCTCCTCTGTCATCTTCTCTTCTCTCCATCCTTCTTTCCTCCCAAACTTTCAGTTCCACCTTTCCTTCTCCTGCCCAGGCACAGGCTCTAGCCTTTATTTTACAAATTAAGGTGTGGAGAAGGTTCAAAGGAAGTCACCTGAGTACTGACTCATTCCTTGTTCACAACATCAACTAGGAGGAGAGTAGAGTTAGCATCAAAACACAAGCAGCCTCAGGGCCGTCCATAACACAGTTTAAACAGAGACACAGTGGAACTAACAAGTTATGAACCAAGGGGATTTAATAGATATCTATAGAACATTTCATCCTAAAACAAAAGAATGTACCTTCTTCTTAGCACCTCATAGTACCTTCTCCAAAATTGATAATATAATCAGTCACAAAATAGGCATCAACAGATACATGAAGATTGAAATAATTCTGTGTATCCTATCAGATCACCAAAGACTAAGGCTGGTCTCCAATAATAACAAAGATAATGGAATGTTCACATAAACATGGGAGCTGAACAACACTCTACTCAATGATAACTTGGTCAAGGAAGAACTAATGAAAAGAATTTAAGACATTTTTAGAATTTAATGAAAATGAAGGCACAGCATACCCAAACTTATGGGATGCAGTGAAAGTGGTGCTAGAAGGAAGACTCATAGCTCTGAGTACCTCCAAAAAGAAACTGTAGAGAGCATACTTGACAGGCAAGACTGAAAGCTCTAGAATAAAAAGAACCAAATAAAACCAAGAGGAGTAGATGGCAGGAGATAATCAAACTCAGGGCTGAAAAAAGCCAACTAGAAACAAAAAGAACTATATAAAGAATCAACAAAACCAGGAGCTGGTTCTTTGAGAAAATCAACAAGATAAATAAACCTTAGTCAGACTGACTACTGGGCACAGAGACAGTCCAAATCAACAAAATCAGAAAAGAAAAAGAAGACATAATGATGGAAACCAAGGAAATTAAAAAAAAAAAAAAAAAATCAGATTCTACTAAAAAATCCTATATGCAACAAAGCTAGAAAATCTGGATGAAATGAACAATTGTCTAAACAGATATCAGGTGCCAAAGTTAAATCAGGATCAGATAAACAATCTAAATAGTCCCATAACCCCTAAAGAAATAGCAGCAATCATTAAAATCTTCCAAACAAAGGAAGCCCAGGAACAGATGGGTTTAGTGCAGAATTCTATCAGACCTACAAAGAAAGCCTAATACCAATACTCGTCAAACTATTCCACAAAAGAGAAACAGAAGGAATGCTTCCCAATTTGTTCAATGAAGCCACAATTATGCTTATACCTAAACCACACAAAGACCCAACAAGGAAAGGGAACTTCAGACCAATTTCTCTTAGGAATATCTATGAAAAATACTAAATAAAATTCTCACACACTAAATCCAAGAACACATCAAAACAATCATCCATCATAATCAAGTAGGCATCATCCCAGGGATGCAGGGATGGTTCAATATATGGAAATCTATCAATGTAATCCACTATATGAACAAATTCAAGCAGAAGAACCCCATGTTCATCTTCTTAGATGCTGAGAAATCATTGGACAAAATTCAATATCCCATCATGGTAAAAGTCTTCGAAAAATCAGGAATTCAAGGCCCATACCTAAACATAGTAAAAGCAATATACAGCAAACCAGTAGCCAACATCAAATTAAATGATGAGAAACTTGAAGCAATACTTCTAAATCAGGTACTACTCTCTCCCTATCTATTCAATACAGTATGCAAAGTCCCAGCCAGAGCAATTAGGTAGCAAAAGGAGGTCAAAGGGATACAAAATGAAAATGAACAAGTCAAAATATCACTCTTTAAAGATGATATGATAATATACTTAAGTGACCCCAAAAGTTCCACCAGAGAACTCCTAAAGCTGATAAAGAACTTCAGCAATCCACCAGAGAACTCCTAAAGCTGATAAACAACTTCAGCAATGTGACTGGATATAAAATTAACTCAAACAAATCAATAGCCTTTCTCTACTCAAAGGATAAACAAGATAAGAAAGAAATTACAGAAATGACACCCTTCACAATTGTCACAAATAATATAAAATTATTTGGTGTGATCTAAGCAAACAAGTGAAAGATCTGTATGACAAGAACTTCAAGTATCTGAAAAAAAAAATTAAAGAAGATCTCAGAAGATGAAAAGATCTCCCATGCTCATGAATTGACAGGATTAATATATTTAAAATGGCCATCTTGCTGAAAATAATCTACAGTTTCAAGGCAATCCCATCAAAATTCAAAATCAGTTCTTTATAGAGTTAGCAAGAACAATTCCCAGATTCATTTGGAATAACAAAATACCCAGGATAACAAAAACTATTCTCAACAATAAAAGAACTTCTGGTGGAATCACCATCCCTGATCTCAAACTGTACAACAGAAATAGTGATAAAAATTTATGGTATTGGTACAGAGACAGGCAGGTAGATCAATGGAATAGAATTGAAGACTAAGAAATGCACCCACATACCTATTGTCCCTAGATCTTTGAAAAAGGAGCTAAAACCATCTGGTGGGGGAAAAAAAGACAGCATTTTCAACAAATAGTGCTCATTCAACTGTCAGTCAGCATGTAGAAGAATGCACATCAATCCAGTCTTACCTCCTTGAACAAAGCTCAAATCCAAGTGGATCAAGGATCTCCATATAAAACCAGATACACTGAAACTTATAATGGAGAAAGTGGGGAAGACCTTTGAACACATGGGCACAGGGTAAAATTTCCTGCACAAAAATACTCTAAGATCAAAAATAGACAAACGGGACCTCATAAAATTGAAAAGCTTCTGAAAAGCAAAGGACATTGTCAATTGGACAACATGGCAACCAACAAATTGGGTAAAGATCTTCACTAATCTTACATCTGATAGAGGGCTAGTACACAATATGTACAAAGAACTCAAGAGAATTCAGAGAACCAAATAATCCTCTTAAAATGGGGTACAGAGCTAAACAAAGTATTCTCAACTGAGGAATCTTGGATGGCCAAGGAGCATCTAAAGAAATGTTTAACATTCATAGTCATCAATGAAATGCAAATCAAAACAACCCTGAGATTCCACCTCACACCAGTCGGAATGGCTTAGATCAATAACTCAGGTGACAGCAGATGCTGGCTAAAATGTTGAGAAAGAGGAACACTCCTCCATTGCTGGTGGAATTGTAAGCTGGTACAACTGTTATGGAAATCAGTCTGGCAGTTCCTCAGCAAATTGGACATAGTACTGAGGACTGAGCTATACTACTCCTGAGCATATACCCAAAAGATTCCCCAACATATAACAAAGACACATTCTCCACTATGTTCATAGTGGTCTTATTTATAATAGTCAGAAGATGGAAAGAATCCAGATGTCCTTCAACAGAGGAATTGATACAGAAAATGTGGTACATTTACACAATGGAGTACTACTCAACTATTAAAAACAATAGCTTCATGAAATTCTAAGGCCAATGGATGGAATTAGAAAATGTCATCCTGTGTGATGTAACCC
>NW_022196901.1:8130125-8148865 GCF_008632895.1 Mastomys coucha | reverse complement strand
AGGTATGCACTCACTGATAAATGGATATTAGCCCAAAAGCTGAGAATACCCAAAATACAATTCACAGACTATATGAAGCTCAAGCAGTAAAACCAAAGTGTGGATGCTTAGGTCCTTCTTTTTTTCTTTTTCTTTTCTTTCTTTCTTTCTTTTTTTTTTTCGAGACAGGGTTTCTCTGTGTAGCCCTGGCTGTCCTGGAACTCACTCTGTAGACCAGGCTGGCCTCGAACTCAGAAATACACCTGCCTCTGCCTCCCAAGTGCTGGGATTAAAGGCATGCGCGACCTCTGCCTGGCACTTAGGTCCTTCTTAAAAGGGAGAACAAAACATTCACAGGAGCAAATACAGAGAAACTGAAGTAAGACTGAAGGAAAGACCATCCAGACTGCTCCACCTTGGGATCCATTCCATATACAGTCACCAAACCCAGACAGTGTTGTGGATGCTAAGAAGTTCTTGCTGACAGGAGCCTGATATAACTATCTCCTGAGAGACTCTGCTAGAGCCTGACAATTACAGAGGCAGATGCTTACAACCAACCACTGGACTGAGCATGGGTCCTCAGGAATGAAGGAGCTGAAAGGATTTCCATCCTCACAGGAAGAACAACAATATTAACCAACTAGACATGCCCCCCCCCAGAGCTCCCAGGGCTTAAACCACCAACCAAAGAGTACACATGAAGAGGGATCCATGGCTCTAGCTATATATGTAGCAGAGGATGACCTTGTTGGGCATCAATGGGAGGAGAGCCCTTGGTCCTGTGAAGGCTAGATGCTCCAGTGTATGGGAATGCCAGAGTAGGGAAGCTGGAGTGGGTGGGTGGGTGGGTGGAGGAATACCATCACAGAAGCAGGGGAGGAGGGATGATATAGGAGTTTTCTGGAGGGGAAACTGGTAAAGGGGATAACATTTGAAATGTAAATAATGAAAACATCCAAAAAAAAAGAAAAAACAAAAACAAAAACAAAAAACAAAACCAAAGTCTGACCAGAAGGAACTAGGTCAACCTTTAGAAAAAAGAATACTCCCAGAGATAATTAGACATTAGTTTCAAAGAAGATGATATGGAAGCTTGCTAATTCTTCAAAAAACCTAGCTGGATCCTTATAACTTGGAAACACACACACATACACACACACACACACACAAAACCTTTTCTATACTTTATTTCTAGATACTGAATTGTCCTAGTACTGTGTGTTTAAGAAAATGACTATCTGAATGCTTTTTACTATATATTGAATAAAATTTGATGAGATAAAAAAGAACTTTATTTACTATAGAGAGAAAATGGAAAAAGCCTAGATGTCCATTAAAAAAGAAAAGAAAAAAGGAGTAAAGAAAATGTGGTTCATTTATACAATGGAGTTTTACTCAGCTGGTAAACACAATGATATCGTGAAATTTGCAAGCAAATAGATGAAACTAGAAAAATATCATCCTGTAACCCAGACTCTGAAGGACACACATGATATTACTCACTTATAAGTGGAGATGAACTGTAAAGGAGGGCTCAAGGTGGTATGCAGGATCTCCTTATGAATAGGCAATAGAGTAAAGGGACAATACAGGTGGACTGGATAGGTGGAGACAGAAACAGGAGGGATCAAACGGGGAACAGATAGAGGGACTGAGAACTGGGAAAGACAGTTGAATAGGAGGGAGTCAATTAGGAGACAACCCAGAAACCTACTACAATGGAAGCTCTCAGAAATCTATTGCAGTGTCTCTAGTTAAGTATCCTGGTAATGGAGGATACAGCTCTTGAAGTGGTCATCTTCTATGACCAGATAAAACTCTCATTGGAAGGTACAGGACACCAAACCAACTAACCACATAACCTTAGACCTAAATTCTGCCCTGCCAGCATGGTGTGCTGGCATAACAGTGGCAGAGAAATTGTGGAAGTGACTAACTAATGACTGGTTCAGCTTAAGACCTATTTCTATAAAAGAGATCCAATCCTTGACACTGGCTGAAGGACCAGAAACCGGAAGCCTGAAGGGCCAGCAACTTAAGAGAGAACCAAACATTGTGGGACTGTGAAAAAGCAGTCTGTGTTCTAGGTTGAACGAGACTTAATTCCGGTGACCCAGTAGGAGTTTCTAAAAGGGATGGAACAATAAAAAGCCACGCTCCCAGACACAGATGGCTGATTCTACAAGTCCTCCAACTCCACTAGCCTGTGCTATCTATCATGTAGACCATGCCCCAAGCCCCTAGCATTCTGGCTGGACTCCACCCCCAGTCACTGACCACAGCTAGGTATGTCCCGCCCCACAGACAGAGAATCCAGCCCATGATATAAGGGGCGGTTTGCCCCCTCCCTTCCTCTTCTCTTCTCTCTCTCTCTCTCTCCTCTTAGATACTTGCGCTTATCTTTACTTTCTCCTCCCCACTTTTCCCCTCTCCACGTGGTCATGGCTGGCCTCTACTTTCCTATCTCTTCTTTCTCTTTTCTATAATAAAACATCTTTCAACCATGCATTACCTCCTTTCAACTAGACACGCTCTGTGGGCCCAACGTTTACAGCCCAGAGAGCTGACCAAGAACTCCTTCACACCAGCTTGTAATGGAACCACCACACTGAACCACCGGGTGGCCATTTCCTTTCCCTGCTCCCTCTCTCCCTTTGGCCCCAGAGCAGACTGAGCTGCTCTGGGGCCCCCAATTCATTCTCAGCTCCTCCGCATTAGACACCCCCAGGAGTAGAACCTGTGTCCTGAGTCTCTGTGAGGCCCAAGGACCCCCCTTCAGCTGTGCCTCCCCACAGTCCCCCCTTGCCACTGCTCTTCGAGGACTGGGATACAGGCACCCGTCCCATTTGACAGAGCAGGGCATACTGACAGATACTTGTGTCCACAGCTCAGAGTTCCAGACCTCTGGCAGGACATGGGTCATCCTCTCCAATCCCTATCATATCCCCACTGCCCATGGTGCCCGGGACGGTGGTGCCCAGTGCTGCCTCAGAGGTGACGTAGCATGCTGCCCAGTTCACCACCTGCCCGGCACAGCGGCAGCCGCATGGCTACTGCAGCAAGAGCTGAGTCTGACAAAGCATAATTAGTAAAACTATGCTACACTCATAGACAGGAACCTAGAATATCTGTCTTTAGAGCGGCTTCATCCAGCAACTGGTAGAACAGATGCAGAGACTCAGCCAAACTTTAGGTGGAGTATTCTGAGTACTTCTGAAGTCGGGCAGGGAAGATTTTAGAGGGCAGAGGGGTCAAGGGCACCACTAGAAAATCCATAGAATCAACAAACCTGGACTCACTGTGGCTGAACCGACAATCACGGAAACTGCATGGGTCTAACCTCGGCCCTTTGCATGTTGTTTTGTAGCTTGATATTTATGCAAAAGTCTTAACACAGTGAACAGGGGATGTTTCTGATGCTTTTGCCTGATTTGGGGGCCTCTCTTTTCCTGCTGCTGGGTTGCCTTGTCCATTCTCAATATGAAAATTGGTGTCAAATCTTAGTGAAAGTTAATTTGCCATGTTTGGTTAATATTCCTGGGAGGCTTGTCCTTTTCTGAAGGGAAATGGAGAAGGAGTGAATGGAGAGGGAGGAGATGGCATGGTAGAAGAAGGGAGGGTGGAGCTGCCACTGGGATGTAACTTATAAGAGAATAAATTAGTAAAAACAAAAAAAGAAGGGAGCCAGAGATTGCTCAGGTGTTCAGGGTACTTGTTGCTTTTCCAGAGGACCTAGTTCAGCACTCATTATCAATATCAGATATTTTTATTTTTAAGAGAATTGGATCTCCTAATGTTGGTATTATTGGAGAGTAGTATTGGTGACTGAGCAGAGCATCTTTAAGGTCCTTTCTCCTAAACTAAAACCATTGCAAAGCATTAGTGGAACCATTTACTGTCCAAAGAAGCACAACTGTAAAATCTAAAACAAAGCAATCTTCAGAGTTTGATCTTAGTCAGAAATCTTCCCCTTATTATAAAGAAGTGGACTTAAGATAATGTGGATAGGTTATTCGTAGGTTGTACATTTCTTAGGCCTTAACATAATTCTTTGAGGAATTATAAACAAGTGTTCATCTAACAGTGATAAAGGAAGAAAGCATGATTGTTTTTCATTGGTCACCATGGTTGTAGACTTCTTTATAATAATCTTTCTTATACTCAATACAATCCCCAGGGCCTGTCGTGAGCATTTGAGACTCACTCATTTGATTCGTATGTGAGCTTCATCTATTTCTCCTTTTTCTTCTAGCAGTGGGCTATATTTTTCTAGCAGACATGTCCAAAGTTTTGGTGTTGTGGCATGAACATATAATCACTTACCTACTTCATCATTTACAACTGTACAATTGATTACATGAAACACATTTTAATATCTCATAATGGTTTAATTAAATTTACAAATTTGCATTTGGCCATATTCATGGTTATTCTCTTTGAAGCCTTTGAGCCAAAAGTTAAACATACTTGCCAAAGTAAAAGTCTTTATTCATTCTAGGTCAATCCAAATTAACATAATTTTCTGTTACTGTCTATCATAGTAGATTCTCATGTTTATAATACGCCACATCAGCCTAAGGACTTGAGCACTAGATTTGCTCTTTCTTCCCTGCCTTTGGCCTGGCTTCTTCTCTATCACTGTTGATTGTCTAAATGTAAACTCTTGGCTTCCTTCAGCAATTCATTTTGTTTTCCTAGCCTCATGTCTCTACTCAATAGTCTTGCATTCTACTGGAATTCAAGCTATAGTTAACATTCACCACTACTATTAGATAAGATCATGTTATACAAGTGTGTGCTAATATGGTGGACAGCAATGCATATAACTGATTCTCTACACTAGATATAATCATGTTCAACTTAGAAAGGTATGAACTTTGGAGAATTAATGTTTGTGTTCCTTTCAAATTAGACTGAAACCCAGTTCTCATTATGAGATATTTCAGTGTGGGACTTTAGGGATGTGATGAAGACCATGAGAATATAGCCTTCATGAAGGGGATTAATGCATTATAGAGAGGCTCCAGAGCTCTTTGGTTGTGTCGTGTTTAGTCACAAGAAGAGGACTGTGGTCTATGTACAAGGATACTTGCCTCTACTAATTAACAAATTTGCTGGCACTTTCAAGTTGAGATTTTTCATTCTCCAAAAGTGTGAAAGTGTTCTGTATGCTGCTTATTAGGGACAGAGTTGATAGAATCTTATAATGGAGATCCGAATGAAGTAAGACAAGATGGACAAACCAAATGAACTTCTTGTTGAAAATTTGAAAGTTTCTAAAGGGTGGAGGCACAGCCAGAAAAGATACTGTGTAGAGATAATGTGTTAGAAGAAACCATGTGAATGACACAAAAAAATGACAACAAGGAAAGCTAGAATAAGAACTCTGTCAAACTCTTGTTAAACTCAGATCTGTGCAAAGAAGCAATTTCTGATTTCTTGGTCTGCGCAGATTCATTAGTTGGCTCACACACTCACAAAGCAGAGAGCTTACAATGGTGAACAAACCTTTTCTGTAAATACTCTCACATATCCCTGTACACACACACAAAGAGTTTGAGAACCTACTTCATAACACATAGTTTAATAAACTTGTCTGTTGCTTGCTCATTTTTCTAATATTGTGTGATTGTGAAAATATATCAATTTGAAATGCATACACACAATACATTATTATTAAATAAAATAAAGATGAAGACAATTTAGAATAAAAAAATGAAGTAATGGTGAAAAATTGCTGCATGTCAAACTCTATGAGAGATTCATCATTTATAACATTATTAGTCACCATCCTTATAACATTTCTTTTCCCAGTTATGCTTTAATAAGTTGAAGTCTCAGTAGAAAGCGTACTCTCAAGTTCATTGTTTAAAAAAAAAAATCCATTGTATGAATGTCTGCCACTTTCCTATAGAATTCATTTTTTATGTGTAATCAATTAAATTTCCCTAGTCCTGCAGTTCAGTTAGATAGGCATACACACATTAGTATGTGCATATTTTTCTTGAGAAACACACAGCCTATTTCCACTGATGGCATTGCTGACAAGCTTCCTGATTAGAAACTTGGCTTCCTGCACAGAAAGTGATCTATGCCTAGACTGAGAGTGGAATTAGGTTTTCCAAGCCTCCAGCAAGGTATTCTGCATAATATGCCTCTTAAGTAGAATCATAATTCTTTTAACTTCTACAGTTACTATTCTACTGTTATGCTTTAATTCGTGTCACAAGAGCAATAACTTTTAACCAGTAGACCTCTCTCAGAGTTGGCTAGGAGCCTTTATTTGACATTTCCTTGATATTCACTCTGAATACCACAATTGATCTTACCTGTAAAAAGTAATGATAAAACAATAGCAACTGGATGTTTAAAAGAATGGCTGTAACTTCGCAGAGTTGAATAAAAACCTAACTGGAATATTAACAGAATTTATTTTAAATATTTTATCTGGTGCTGTACCTTCTTAATTCCATACTTTTGCATTCTAAATCTATGGGAATGCAATGGTACAGAAAATCATTAGGTAACATGTATGTAGATAATTTTTGCCATTACAGAGTTATGAAAAGATAAAATAGGAGATATTATCTCAGGCTACGTACATGTATACATATGTATGTACATACATATATGTATATGTGTCTCTGTGTATATTGGTCAGCTTTGTTTTTGTTGTTGTTTTGGTTGTTTGTTTTTTTGTTTTTGTTTTTTTGTTTTTTGATTTTTGTCAATTGGTTATAAGCTAGAGTAATCTGAGAAGAGGCAACTTCAATTGAGAAAATGCCTCCATAAGACTGGCCAATATGCAAATAATTTCTTAAGTAAATATTGATGTCTGGACATCTAGGCCATTGTGTGTGTTGCCCTTCTTGTGGTCCTGGGTTGATAAGAAAGCATACTGAGTAGACCAGAAGAACCAAGCCCCTGATGAACTTTCCTCTATGGCTTCTGCTTTAGTTCCTGCCTCTACATTCCTGTCTTTAACTCCCTCCATGGCTTACATTAGTGATAGCTTCTGACCTGGGAGACTTTGAAAATAGGCATGAGTGTTTGATTTTTCCACTTCATAGTTACTCTAGAATAGTCTCTTACCTGAGTTCCATGCCAGTTCTGTTGGAGATTGTTTGAATCCGTGGACTAGTTTGGGAGATAAAAGCATTTATACAGCATTCACTTATTCTATCCAGTATCATAAAGTCGACCATGCTAGCCCTTTTGATTGATTTTGGGATCCAAACCAAGGTTCTTATACTTTCAAAGCAACCACTGTATTAACTAAGCTATCTCCCAGCTCTATTTGTATGTTTTAATGTAATTATGATTACCTGTTATCTACTCATTTTAGGATAAAATGACAACAATCAGAAATAAGATGCACCTTTATAACTGCCTCTTCAATGGGAGATGGGGCATTAGAACCCCAGAAGTTCTTGCTTCCTTCCTGATATTTCCTCTAGATACAAGAATTAACCATACTGATCACAAATTTATTTTCCCACTGTTTTCAATAGAAATAGAATTGTTGAATCACATTTGAGTCTCCTTTTTTCCCATTATGTAATCACACATGTGAATATGTTTATCTGTGTGCATATGTTCTATTTGTGTTAAATCCCTGAGGAAGTCAGAGGCCCAAGTCATGTGCCATGATTCTCCTACTATTGGAGACCCAGTCACATATTAAGCCTGGAACTGGGTGATTTGTTAGATTGACAGCCCAGTAAGATAATTCTCTTGTGTCTAAACTCCTTGCACTAAGGTTAGAGGTGCACAAGCAGCCACCCTGGCTTTTTGACATGGGTCTTCATACTTGGAATGCAAACAGCTTGCTGGATAAGCCATTTCATCCATGTGTGGGATGGTAAAACCATGAAAGGAAGTTTGGTAAGGCAGAGCAGTTGAGACCCAGAGACTCAGTGGGCACACACCTGAAACTTAGGCACTATCCATGCCAGATTCCTGGCCTGCAACACATGCCACCCTCCTCACATAAGGAAATGTGTCCTATGGTTGCCTAGGCCTAAAACAGAGTTCTCCATGCTAATGAGGTACCTAGAGGCTCAGAGGGCTTAGCCAATAAGCTTCCCTTCCCAGACATTCCTCCCTGAAAAAGGTATTTAATCTCTGGTCCACCCTGAGAAGGTAGAGTATACGATTTATTAGAACTGTTTTAGTCTAGAAGAACTGAAGGGGCAAAAATGGAGAAGAGACTGTAGGAAAGGTGGTCCAATGACCAGTCCAACTTGGGGATCCATCTCATGGCAGGGCAACAAGGTCCCTGACACTGTTACTGATGCTGTGGTGTGCTTAGTGATGGGACCCTGGCATGGCTGTCCTCTGAGAGGCCCTACCATCAGCTGACTGAGACAGAAGCAGATACTTACACCTGACCATTGGACTGAAGTCTGGGACCCCTATGGTTAAATTGGGGGAAGGATTGAAGAAGCTGAAGGAGAGAGTGATCCCTTAAGAAGGCCAGCAGTCTCAACTAACCCAGAACCCAGGGTGCACCCAGAGCCTGAGCCAACAACCAGGAGAATACATGGGCAAGTCTGAGGCCCCTGGCACACATATATAGCAGAGCTTTGCCTGGTCTGGCCTCAGTGGGAGAACATTCGCTTAATCCTAGAAATACTGAGGCCCCAGGGAAAGGGGAGGTCTGATGTGGGAGGAGCACCCCCTCAGAAGCAAGGGGGAGGAGAAATGGAAAGAAGACATGTGGAAGTGGAGACCAGGAGGGTTGGGGCAATGACTGGAATGTAAATAAATAAAATAATTAAAATTATAAAATGAATAAAGGATACATTTCTACTGGAGTGATGCTAGGAGTGAAACTGATGAATTATTCATACAGGTTCAGCCATTGTTGATTTTGCAAAACTATTTTTCATTGTGTATTACTGTAGATTAATATTTATAGGTTTCATATGTTTTTAACAATACTTTGGAATTCAATATTTCTTCCATTGTATAGTTTGGGGATCAAGATTGCAATATATCTTATGTACTAATTATGATAAGAATTAAATTTAGAGCATTTTTATTTATTTTTTATTTACATTTCAAGTCTTATCCCTATTCCTGGCTTTCCCTCTGCAAAACTCCTATCACCCTTCAACCCTGCTACTATGAAGGAGCTCACCCACCTACCCACCAATTCACATCTCACCACCCTAGCATTCTCCTACATTGGACATTGAAAGGGCTTTCATTACAATTGATGTCAGATAAGATAATCCTCTGCTACATATGCAGTTGGAGCCATGGGTTTCTCCAGGAGCACTCTTCAATTGGTGGTTTAGTTTCTTGTGTGTTGGAGGGTCTGGCTGGTTAATATTGTTGCTCTTCCTATGGGGTTGAGCTCCTTCAGTCCTTTATCTAACTCCTCCATTGCGGACCCTGTGCTCAGTCCAATGGTTGGCTGTGAGTTTTCACATCTGTATCCTCTGGCAGTGCCTCTCAAAGAACAGCCATACCAGGCTCCTGTCAGCAAGCACTTCTTGGCATCAGCAGCAGTGTCTGGGTTTGGTGTCTGCAGACAGGATGGAGCCCTAAGTGGGGCAGTCTCTGGATGGACTTTCCTTCAGTCTCTGCTCCACTCCCTTTGCTTGCGTGTTTCCTTTAGACAGGAACAATTCTGTGTCAGTATTTTTGGGATGGGTGGTGGCCCAATCCCTTAACCAGGGGCTGTACCTAACCTCTGGATATGGTCTCTGCAGGTTCTCTCTCCTCTCAGTTGTGTATTTTAGCTAATGTCATCTTGTTGGGTCCTGGGAGCCTCTTGCTTTCCTGGCATCTGGAAATTTCTAGTGGTTACCCCCAGTTCCCCATTCCCCACTGCTGCATACCTTCTTTCAATTTCCTGACCTTCTATACTCCTCCAATGTCTCCTCCCACACCTGATCCTGTCCCCCTATTTTCATCCCCTTTCCTCTCCTTTCAAGGTCCCTCCCTCCCTTTATCTCCTGTGATTATTTTGTTCCCCCTTCTAAGTAGGACTGAAGCATCCACACTTTGGTCTTCCTTCTTCTTGAGCTTTGTATGGTTTGTGAGTTGTATCATGGTTATTGCGAGCATTTTGCCTAATATCCACTTATCTGTGAGTGCCTTATCATGTGATAAGTGTGAGACATTTATCATGTGTCTTCTTTTGTAACTGGGTTACCTCAGTCAGGATGATATTTTCTAGTTACATCCATTTGCCTACGATTTCATAAATTCATCATTTTTAATAGCTGAGTAGTAAGTATTCAATTATGTAAATGTACCACAATTTCTGTATTTATTCCTCTGTTGCAGGACATCTGGGTTCTTTCCAGCTTCTAGTTATTATAAATAAGGCTGCTATAAACATAGTGGAGCATGTGCCCTTGTTATATGTTGGAGCATCTTTTGGGTATATGCTCAAAAGTGGTATAGCTGGATCCTCAGGTAGTACTATGTACAACTTTGTGAGGAATTGCCAGACTGATTTCCAGAGTGGTTGTACCTGTTTGCAGTCCCACCAACAATGGAGAAATATTCTTCTTTCTCCACATCCTAGGCAGCATCTGCTGTCACTTGAGTTTTTGATCTTAGCCATTGTGAGGTGGAATCTCAGGGTCGTTTTGATTTTCATTTTCTTGATGACTATGGATGTTCAACATTTCTTTAGATGCTTGTAGACCATTCAAGATTCCTCAGTTAAGAATACATTCTTTTAGCTCTGTACCTCATTTTTGATAGTGTTATTTGGTTCTCTGGAATCTAACTTCTTTGTATATATTAAATATTAACCTCTTAAAACTATGATGTATGAAATATGTCATGCTTTTAGTTTCTTGAGATAATTTTTGTACCTACTGCTTTTCTAGTTATATATTGATTATTTTATTTCAAAATTATTATTTTATTAAGTATAAATTTCTTCTCTTTCAACTACTCCCATATTCTCCCCAACTTCCCTCCCATGCAATTCCATGCTTTCTCTCTCTTTTTCTCTTCAAAAAGCAAAAAGTCAAATAAAATTGCAAACCAGAATGAAACAAAACAAGAGAAAAAGGAAAATCATGAGAAACAGATACATATGCAAAGACATACACATGTACAAACACACACAAAACCTCAACTCACACATACCAAACTAGGAACTATTATATATAAAAAATAAGTGCTGCTGAGAGATGGCTCAGTGGTTAAAAGCACTCACTACTTACTCTTCCAGAGGCGGTGAGTTCAACTCCCAGCAAACACATGGTGGCTCACAACCATCAACAATGTGATCTGATGCCCTCCTCTGGTGCTTCTGAAGAGAGAAGCAGTGTACTCGTATACATAAAATAAATAAATAGATCCTTTGAAAAAAGAAAGAAAATCCCCAACAATGTAAAAAATTTTATCTACTCTTGCTTCCAACTTTTTACCTAGAAGATTAAAACATGTCAACAGGTTATTATGTTGTAGTTTGAAACATGTATATTTTCTCATATTTAAGTTAAAATCATCCAAATTCTCAAACATTTATCACACTTTATCATAAAAACAACAGTAACAAAAATAAAAAAATCTAAAGTATTTTCTCCTAAATTCAGGCTCTGAGTATATTATTTGTGTCTTTGCCACCCTCCTGTGAAATACTGCATTGAATGGAGCCTATTGCTCTCTAATTGTAACTTAATCCTGATTGATCAACTCTTCCATATGTCTTCCTCCCTCTCCAGATTATCTATGTTGCAAACATTATGATACTCCCAGCTCAGATAAGATCAACTTCACATTGCACACACTATAGAGTTTATTGTTCGATGCCTGGCTTATTTCACATCCATAATGATCTCCACTTACATCTATGTTGCTGAAGTAATAGAATTCCATACTTTTACTGCTGAATACTGGATTATATGTGATTTTTGTTCATTTGTTTTGTTCTTATTTTCAAGCTTTATGAAAACTTCTTTATTGAAATAAGAAAAATGAAAGCATAAATAGCACATTTCTAGGAAGGAAATAAATCACAAACTTCATTTATCATAAAGCAAATATCTGAAAGTCAACATTTGTATAACACTGCCTATCAAGTTATTCATTACTCTTCTAAGTTGTGTCTTCAAATGTGTTTTTCCATACAGTCAAATTAGGCATTTATAAATCAAACCACACTTTAATATTCTAATCCAATGTGAACCCTTCAGCTTCAGAACTGCTCTCCAAACTAGACTTTCACTGATGTGTATAGACTTTGTGTCTAGTTAATTTTGAGATTTCTGTAATATGAAAGTTTTCAATAATAAAGTTTATAAAATAACAAAAAAATCCATCCACAAATATAAATTGAAATTTACAAAAACACTGGTTAATTTGAATGTCAATTCCTCATACACTAGAATTCCTTGAGTAGTTAGCCTCAACTGAGGAATTACGCTAAGTGCCTTGATTGGTATGAAAATAAGGGCTGCAGTTTCTGGTAGCAACCCAGGTCTTTTGTTTGTTTGTTTGTTGTTTGTTTTTGTTCTTGCTGACCTGGCTTTCTCTTTTGTCTTTCAGTTAATCTGTCATTTTGCTGCTGCTGGTGTTATGGATGGTGATGATGATGGTGGTGAAGGTGGTGGATGATGGTGGCAGTGGAGGTGATGATAACGTTGGTGATGACAATGACAATGACAACAGTGATGTTGATGGTAATGATTCTGTTGCTGATGTGAGAACCAGTGTTTCTAGGCTTTCATGGTTAACTGAGAATAATGGATATCAAAAAAAGACCGGATTTTGGATACCAGACTTGAACTGCTAAGAAATCCAAAAACACAGATGAGTAAATACTGAATTCATGGTCTCTCTAGTATGAGACAGCCACCTCAGAGGGACTGAGCAAGTATCCAGGTTCTCAGCTTCACAAGCATAACTTAGCAATTGTTGCTATTTCAAAGAAGAATGATTTAGTAAATCATTTCAGTATACATACAATTATGTATAGTGAATATAATAACAACAAATGTATTGTATACAGTCACCTTAGGAGGAGTTTAATTCTCCACACAACTTTGGCTGATACAATTTAAGAACTACATTTTCTTTATCCATTCATTAGCTGATGGGAATTTAAGTTGTATCCACAAAGTTGGGTGTTTTGAATAGCATCAGAATAATTATTCAAGATATTATAATATTTGTAGGATTTCCACAAACATTATTTTGTGACTATAGTTATTTTCCTATTTTTATTCTCATATTTTTTACTTGCTTACATTTTCTTCAATAATGTTTAGTAAAAATTGTTCTATCTCATCAACTCATTCGTATACTTTGATTAGGTCAATTACATAGAATTATTAACATTTTTCTCATAATTTATTTTATTGAATCCTGTTTATATATAATTCATTCTTCTTCATATTCATATACTTTATGCATGATAATACACTATATCTTTCAGTTTAGTATTTTTATGGGACTTCTGAGTATGTGAAGGAGTGGGTCTCTAATTCCTAAGCATTCTCTTGGAATACAGGCTATGTTCTTTCTGCTAGTTTGTTAGTCTTGTCCAACTTTGATATGATGGTTTTTATTTTATTTACTTATATTATATTTTATTGCGATAAAAACTTTTGAGTTGAATACTTATTGTTTATATTGATTTTCTGATTAATATTTTAAAATACCTTTCTTATTAAATTATGCTTCAAATATCATTGATAAACTTTGTATTTAAATGTTGACATTTAATTATAATTATTTCTTAATAATTTTTATTTTAGGTTAAATATTTAAGAAGGAGGAATATTTAGCAAATTAATATATGCTTCCTAAAAGTAAAATTTTACATTATTTTTAAATATTTTTCAACTTTAAATACTTTATAGCAAAAAATATAATGTGTAGATATTGTTCTTTGACTTTTTCAGGATTTTCTCTATAAATTAATATGTTATATAGTCTTGAAAAATTTTTATATGCTTAGTCATTTTTTATTGGATTTTTATTTATTTACATTTTAAATGTTATCCCCTTTCCCGATTTCCCTGCAGAAGTCCCCTATCCCATCCCTTCTCTTCCTGCTTCTATGAAGGTGAGCCAACACCAACCTACCCACTCCTGGCTCCTCGCCCTTGCATACCCCTACACTGGAGCATCGAACCTTCACAGGACCAAGAGCCTCTCCTTCCATTAATACCCAACAAGGCCATCCTCTGTTACATATACTGCTGGAGCCATGGGTCCCTCGATGTGTGTTCCTTGGTTGGTGGTTTAGTCCCTGGGAGCTCTGGTTGGTCGATATTGTTGTTCTTCCAATGGGGTTGCAAAGTCCTTCAGCACCTTCAGTTCTTCCCCTCACTCCTCCATTGGGAACTCCACGATCAGTCAATGGTTGACTTTCAGCATCTGCTTCTGTATATATCAAGCTCTGGCATAACCTCTCAGGAGACAGCTATATCAGGCTCCTGTCAGCATGCACTTGTTGGCATCATCCACAATAGTGTCTGCATTTGATGATTGTAGAAAGAATGGATCCCCAGGTTGGGCAGTCTCTGGATTGCCTTTCCTTCAGTCCCTGTTCCACACTTTGTCTCCATATTTGCTCCTGTGAGTATTTTGTTACCCCTTCTAAGAAGGCCCGAAGCACTCACACTTTGTTCTTCCTTCTTCTTGGTCTGTGAATTGTATCTTGTGTATTCATAGCTTCTGGGCTAATACCCACTTATCAGTGAGTGCATACCATGTGTATTCTTTTGTGACTGGGTTACCTCACTTAGGATGATATTTTCTAGTTCCATCCATTTGCCTAACAATTTCATGAAGTCATTGTTTTTAAAAGTTGATTAGTACTCAACTGTGTAAATGTAACACACTTTCTGTATCCATTCCTCTGTTGAGAGACATCTTATTATCTCTTTTATTGATTTGGGGTTCTTTTTGTTTGTTTTTTTTTGTTGTTGTTGTTGTTTTTTGTTTTTTCGAGACATGGTTTCTCTGTGTAGCCCTAGCTGTCCTGGAACTCACTCTGTAGACCAGGCTGACCTCGAACTCAGAAATCCTCCTGCTTTTGCCTCCCAAGTGCTGGGATTAAAGACATGCACCACCATTGCCTGGCAATCTCTGTTACTGCTATAGTGATATGGTATATAATATAATTCACTGTATTCTACATTTAATTTTTTGGTTGTGGTACTACAAAATACTTGTATTAATGTACTCTACTAGCCAACAAAACTTACCAATCCATTTATTTTTCTTGAAGTTTTACCAGTTATTACTGTGATTCTATATAATTCATGTAAGCAAAAGAATTATTCATATTTATATGATTATTCACAAATTTCATACCATTTTTTCACTTATAATACATTTAAAGCTTCTTCACTAGGAAAAGTTTTAAAAAGAAAGTAGAGAGTAAAGAAGTATTACAACCATTATATAGATTTAGAAACAATTGTTTCAAACATGGTTCTCAGTATGGTATATTTACAGTCTATAACACAACTCCAAACTGACCAAGTTATATCTAATCACAGTTGCCACTTTTAACAGATATTTTAACATATCCATTTTTTAATGTTCATATCTTGTAAAAAATTTCTTGCTGGAGTTTTTTAACTCTGCCTCAAATTCTTTATTATTTTAATTGATGAGTCTATAATTTATAATTGTTATAAATATCATTTTAGACCACACATTGTTTTATTTAATTTTGAAACATAAGATTCCTTTTTTCCTTTTTTTATTTATGTTTTCCTTACATAAAAGTAATATTCTCCTGTTGGTCTAGGTGCAGTTTTGTATTGTCTTTAAGTCACACATCTTCAAGTATTCGTTGTCCCTCTGTCCCTGTGCTCAGCTCACTAACATCTGCATTTGCTCACCAGTTTAATGAGAATTAAGTACTCTTTACTTCCTTTGTCTCTTATAATCTATTACACCATCATTTCCATATTGTCTCATGAAGTGTCCTTGGGGTGGACAGAAAGAGACAGATTAGAACTGTATCCAGTTTGCTATTGGCATGAGATGCCAGAATCAACTTCTCTACAGGCCTTGTTTTCCTCTGGTAAGATAAGTCTGTAAACAAAGGATGGATTGTCTAAGCTTGTGCAGTATGCACTTCCTTTTTGGACTTCGCAAGTATGTGTCAGCATTCTATAAGTTACAGATAGGTCTTGACATTTTGGATTGTAATAAGTTAATATTTTGTTAAGTAATTTTTATACTCAATATGCAAAACAGTACTTTATAAATAGGATTACAGCTTTAAAGAATACTAATGTAAAAGGTTGAATTATTTTGCTGGTTGTTTTTGTCATTATAGAATTACAAAGTAAAAGCAAGCCAAGATTTAGGAATGACTAGGAATGTTCTTTTCCAGCTGATACTCATAAAGCCCATCTCTGCATATTGTCTAGTAGCAGGCATCGCATTTGGTCAATGTAAATTCCAGCTTTGCAGTACAGGTATCCCACATTGGAGCTCACCTGAAATAATGCAAATTAATTGTTCTTAGTAAAAGAAATGAACTGGTCTTTTTTTAATACTATTTAACTTGGAATATATGTGAATATAAATAATATGCTTAATTCAATTGTTTTTGAGACAACAGAAATAAAGGAAAAACTATGATAAATAGTTCTAGAAGCTTTAGCTGGCCCTTATTCAGAACAGGAATTTGAAAGATTGGTTTAATATTTATCTCAAGAAAATTCTGTTACCCAACACACAAAGCCTCCTTTAGATACTGAAGGGAAGTTGAGGACCATTTATCTGACTTAGAGAAGACTTATGTTCTGAACATTATCTGAGACAATGGTATCAGAGGAAAGACTATAAAAGAGGTAGAAATTAATACCTTTAATGGAGTGAAAGCAAAGAGATTGAAGGTCACACAGTTGGGAAAAGAAAAAAAAAACTGGATACCCAAGCCTTTTATTCTTTTTAGTGTTTATTGAAAACTAAATTGTCCTATCCTGGGTGTCTTAGGACCCATATAAAATACAGAATTTTCATCCAGACAACAGCTATAATATTGTTTTTATTTCCCTGGTAGTTTCTTAAGAATTGCTTGTGTAACATAGATCTCAAAATATAAAAGTAAATGTGCTTTTATTTCCTCTGATGAAGGGAAGAGTTGAGAGCAGTACCCAAGCTTTTTGAATACATGCCCTAGGTTTAGACCACAGTGTTTCTGTTTAACTATCCCTAGGCCTAGGCCTGGAAGCCTTTAGCCTCCATACAATCTAATCTTCAGAAGTCTGAACCCTGAAGACTTTAGCTTCCACTGTCTACCTGCTAACCTAGGCCTAGAATGTTTTACCCTCTGAGTCTTACTGCTGAATAAACTCATTCTTTCTTGTTCTTTCTGAACTCTGGCTGGCTGGTTCAACTCAGTTTTTCAGGTGCAAACTCTCCTCAAACTGATTCAATCTGGCTTCTCAATAAATTGTTCTGCTTGGCCTCAAACTAATTCTGGTATTTAGTTCTACTCTCTGGCTCCTTCTCATTATCTGGCTGCAACCTGGTTCTGAACTGAGCTGAATGAACTCAATCAAGGTAGCTGACTGAATTGAACTCAACACATTAACTCACAAAGGAACTCAACCCCATTGCTTTGCACTCACTGCACTGACTCCCAACTGACTCAGTTCCAACTCACTGACTGATGACCTGAACTTATTGAACTGCCTTCACTTTCAATGTTCTGCCCTTAAATAGCTTTTCTCCTGAAAGTTGAGTGTGTCCTATCACTCATTCTGTCAAATCTTGTTTGATTCATCACTTTGTTTGCCCCTCAATTAAATGTCCTTGATTGGGATTAAAGATGAATACTAAAAGATTCCAACCAGGGTTGCTTCCTGACTGTCTGGGCCGGTGCCCTAAGCAGAACTTGGGTACAAATTCTTCAGCAAGTCCCACAACACCCAGAGGAAACTCTACTCCTAGGCACTCTAACATGCCCATGATCATAGGATCAGAGGTGAGGGGGACACATCTGTCCCAACACCGGGAGTAACTGGGAATAGCAGGACGTAGGCACACAGGAACTCCACCAGACCAGTGGCACAGGTTGCTTCTGGTCTGTCTGGGCCAGTGCCCTGAGCAGACCTTGGGCAAAAATTCTGCAGTGAGTCCCATAATACCCAGAGGAAGCTCTACTCTCAGGTACTCTAAGGGGCCCAGAATCACAGGATCACAGAGACAGCTTGACTCTGAGGAGTTCTGACACAACCAGGATCACAGGAAGGACAGGCCCCAGTCAGATTTAGCCAGGGCAGGTAGCACTAGAGATAACCAGATGGTGGGAGGCAAGCATAAAAAAATAAGCAACAGAAACCAAGGTTACTTGGTATCATCAGAACCCAATTTTACCACCATAGCAAGTCCTGGACACATCATCACACCCTAAAAGCAAAATTTGAATAAAAAATCACTTCTCATTTTGATGATAGAGGATATTAAGGAGGACATAAATAATTCCCTTAAAGAATTACAGGAAAACACAGGTAAACAGCTAGAAGCCCTTAAAGAGGAAACACAAAAATCTCTTAAAGAACTACAGGAAAACAGAATCAAGCGTGAAGAAAATGAACAAAACCATCCAAGATCTAAAAATGGACATAGAAACAGTAAAGAAATCATAAAGGGAGACAACACTGAAGAAAGAAAATCTAGGAAAGAGATCAGGAGTCATAGATGTAAGCATCACTAACAGAATACAAGAGATAGAAGAGAAAATCTCAGGGCCAGAAGATACCATAGAAAACATTGACACAACAGTCAAAAAAATGCAAAAAAAA
>NW_022196901.1:8050555-8130110 GCF_008632895.1 Mastomys coucha | reverse complement strand
AAAAAAAAAAAAAAAACAAAAAAACAAAAAAAACTCCTAACCCAAAACATCCAGGAAATTCAGGACACAATGAGAAGACCAAACCTAAGGGTAATAAGGTTCAACAAAATTATAGAAGAAAACTTCCCTAACCTAAAGAAAGAGATGCCTATGAACATAAAAAAAGCCTATAGAACTCCAAATAGTTTGTACCAGAAAAGAAATCACACAATCATCCCATCACACAATAATCAAAACATCAAATGCACTAAACAATGAAAGAATTTAAAAAGTAGTAAGGGAAAAAGTACAAATAACATATAAAGGTAGGCCTCTCAGAATTACACCAGACTTCTCACCAGAGACTATGAAAGCTAGAAGATCCTGGGTAGATGTCAGACAGATCCTAAGAGAACTCAAATACCAGCCCAGGCTACTATACCCAGCAAAACTCGCAATTGCCATACATGGAGAAACCAAGATTTTCCATGACAAAATGAAATTTACACAATATCTTTCCACAAATCCAGCCCTACAAATGATAATAGATGGAATCACTAACATAAGAAGCAAAACTACACAGCCTAGAAGAAGCAAGAAAGTAATCTTTCAACAAGTCCACACAAACATAATTCTACCTCTAACAACAAAAATATTAGGAAGTAGCAGTTACTTTTACTTAATATCTCTTAATATGAAAATTAATATTACCAACTTATCCTAATTGATTCAAATTTAAAATATGAGGAGTTAGAAATTTGTTGGCTATTATCTGGTGGTCTCTCTTGGTAATTTGAGAAATAGGTCCAATATTGTACAATTCATCTACACTTTCTGCTTGTTTGTTCCTGACAGTGT
Organism: Mastomys coucha; assembly: GCF_008632895.1. Classification (NCBI taxonomy): domain Eukaryota; kingdom Metazoa; phylum Chordata; class Mammalia; order Rodentia; family Muridae; genus Mastomys; species Mastomys coucha. The sequence continues at coordinate 8,129,273 of NW_022196901.1, read as the reverse complement.
CTTGCTGGGTATCACATAATGTTCTTGAAATCATGCTTCTCCTATCTTGGCCTCTCTATTAGTAGGATTGTTTATTTGATGTTTTTACAACATACTATGGTTTTCATAAAACCTTTATATTTCAAAATTATTTATATAGCCAAAAGAAATGTAGATAATTAAAATCGGGAGGTGGTTTGTAAGAGAACAACAAAGAGTGAGACTGAATGCTTTCCTTGATGTTTGTAACTACTGTATCAGTTTTGAAGAAGAGGACGTTATAAGTTACTCTTTCTCTGAGATTAATGCTTTTCCAAACTATCACAGTCAATGAACTGGATTCTTACCCTCACCTAATGTCTGTGCTATCCTCCAAGCAGAACCATTGTTCATTGACTTCACAGACAGACCATCTTAATACACACAGTATTTCTTAAATGAATGTAATCTGTTCTCTGTCGGCTGAGAATGAAGTCACTCACTCCAGTCAAATAGCTTTGACCATAGCAGGAGATCTGTATCCAAAAATCTTGCCTACTATTCACTCCTTGGCACAGCTGAACTGTCAACTCTTAGCTTAGCTACTAGGGAGGTAAAATCCTTTGGTGATGTGAGGGTCATTGAAGTATAGTATTATTACAATGAACTCCAATGTCTAAAAATTGTTCTTATTTTGGACTTGTACCTCAGTAAGAGCCAAGATTTTAAGCTCTACTAAAAACAAACAAAGAAACAAACAAATAGACTTTATGTATTTATGTTCATTAAAAAAACAAATAGTGATGTATTGTTTTAAAATATACATGAGTTCAAGGCCAGTCTGGTCTACAGAGTGAGTTTCAGGCCAGACAGGGCTATACAGAGAAACCCTGTCTCAAAAAAACAAAACAAAACAAAATACAGCTAATATATTTGGAGTTATTTAAAATTTATATTGAGAAAAACATATATTTTCAGTATAGCTGCAGATAAGCATCTACATAAAGACTGTTCAATTGATTGTTTTACATCAAACAACTTTTATAATACTCATTTTTTTTTTTTTTTGATTTTCAAGACAGGGTTTCTCTGTGTAACCCTGGCTATCCTGGAACTCACTCTGTAGACCAGGCTGGCCTCGAACTCAGAAATCTGCCTGCCTCTGGCTCCCAAGTGCTGGGATTAAAGGCATGTGCCACCACTGTCTGGCTATATATAATACTCATTTTTATTGTTACAATATTTTATAAATTTTAAGGAATATCACAAAATAAAAAAATAATTATGTATCTTTTCTCATCATAATGCAATAAAACTTAAATCAAAAAAAAATATATGCCAGCCAGAAGGAATTAAAGGTGTGTACTAAGGATATGTCTGCGTTCCAGCCGGATCAAAGCGATCTACAAGGTCTCTGGATGTGGTCAGTACAGCTGCTAGAATAAAATTTCCCTACATCAAAATTCATCTAAAGTAGGAAGAAATAATAACTGTGCTCATCAACATCGGTTTGCCTTTCTGCTTCCTTAGCTTTAAGCAGTGAAGGAAACTCTAGTTCTATTTACTGATATCAACTGAGTCTTTACATTGGAACCAGCTTAAAGCCCCTTACATCCTTCCATTTTTAAATCTTGCAATGAGCTGTGAGCAAACTGTGTATCTTTAACACTTACTGCAAGTCCAGTGCCAGCTCCTTTTTAATCCAGGAAGGAAAGCCAACGGAGAAAATGGAAGAAAAGGCTGATTGGAACATTTTGACTATAGCATTTGAAATCTGTCTCCTTTTCTAATTCTCTAACTCCTTAACCATTCTAATAAGCCCAATATCACATATTTGCAGACTTTCAGGGGCAGAGATTTGGGGTGGAACATATGTCCAACTAGCAGGAACCCCAAAAGACCACCAAGGAGTCAATTCCAATGTAAACACATAAGAGTCTTATTATGCGCTCTCAAGCTAGATCGCTCATCGTCTCTGTTGCAGCAGGTCAGAGTGAGAGCCCTGAGTCTAAGGGTTCAGGGTTTTTATTGTGGTTAGAGCAAATTTGTGGAATTTCCATACAGGTCAACAAGTTAATATTTTAAAACCTGCATTTATAGTGTGATCTGCAGGAACTGTACGTGGGGGTAAAACTATCTGAAAAACAGGATGGTCAGGTTATCTGTTCTCGACTGGAGGTTTTAGATCATGTTTATATACCTTGGTGCTGCTATTGCAGTCTGGCTATTGCTAAAGGGAGGAAAGAAGTAGGGGCGTGTCGTAGGATGTTTGCTAAGGTGTGATTTTCTTCCTGGCATTGGAGTTTAGACCCTGGTCTCAAACAAAATCGAGTTTCTTAAAAAAAAAAAAAAAGGAAAAAAAGAAAAAGAAAAACAAAATAACAACAAAAAACGGAGTTGGTTGGGGATACTTCCCTTCTCTGTTTTTGTTTTTGTTTCTTAAATATTCAAAAATAACATGGTTCTTATTGTTTTAAGATGCCTCTTCTTTTTTTTAAGATTTATTTATTTATTATATGTAAGTACACTGTAGCTGTCTTTAGACACACCAGAAGAGGGCATCAGATCTCATTACAAATGTTTGTGAGCCACCGTGTGGTGTTGCTGGGATTTGAACTCAGGACCTTTGGGAGAGCAGTCAGTGCTCTTAACCGCTGAGCCATCTCAGTAGCCCCAACATGGTTCTTTTTTAACTTTTGACTTTAGACTGGTCTTTTCAAAATAAATCAAGATTTTCTCTAAATGCAAGAAGTTTCTTATTTCCTGGTCTGGAAATTAGAGTACCTACTATGTGTGTATGTAAAAGAAGTTACAAATCACTGACCATGCTATGTCATATACTGAAACTCATATATTCCAAATGGCTCCTGGGAACCAGATGGCTGCCATGGTTCCTTCTTGTTCGGTTTCTACCTACTTATCATCCTTGCTATTCAAAACTTATGTGCCCTTGAAGGTAAATCAAACCAGAAAATACTAGAGCAAAAAAAAAAAAAAATCAAAATACTAACCAAGGGTTGTCAGAAAAAATCTATCTGAATTGAATGTGCCTCAAACTTCAAGCTACAAAGCTTCCTTCAAAGACTGTTTTTAAGTACCAATGTATAAAAAAAATCCATTTCTGATTATGTGGACCTTTTGTCTATCAGTTTGAAGGTAGTTTATAGTACCAGGCCCACCTGAATCAAAGAGGAGAACCGGAGGAGACAATAATACCATTTTATAATTGTTTTCTTTAAAACAGATGAATGCCCAAAATCAAAATAGACCTTCATCAATTTACCAATTTGATTTAAAAAGAAGCACATGCGGGAGGAATTTTAGAAAATGCTTCCATTTGGTGGATTTTTTTTCCTTAGTTATTTCTTAAATTATGAATCCTAATAGTATTGGAGAAACCCCTTTGTACCTTTGCCATTTCCTTCTTGAAATTGAAGTAGATATCTAAAATGGAGATGTATTCTTTAAGAGCTTGTTTTTGTTACAAAATAACAAAGCAAAATAAAACACACAGGCACGAGCACACACACACACACACCACACACACATTTTAAGTACTTTGATACCTTAGGGATGTCAAGGTTAAATGACTTATCTAAGGATGCAATCTAATTTAGGTATCATTTTGTTCACTGGCATCTTTTTGCCTATTTGCTTCTACTCTGTATACTTACTAGTACATTGTTCATTTTATCAAGAAACCAATAACCACAAAATAATCCCGACTTTCTATTCCCTGAACACCAAACCCATAAATCACACACTCAGAACAACAGTCTTTCCATCACAGATTTAAGTGTCCCTGACCTCCTGTCCCTAACGAGGTTCCCCACTGTGCTTCCTGTTATTTTTAAGTGAGATGGGGAATCATTGAGTGGCATAACATGGATCTCATGAAGTCATTTTGTATGAGTTTCTTATATGCAGATGGATAAAATCACTTTATGTCATGTATTAAAAAGAAATATTGAAATGTCTTTATTTACAGAGTCAAATTAAATGTATCTTTAGAAAACTCAACCATATTCTTGGCTTATTACCTGACTTTCTGTAAATGTCAACACACAAAAGAAGTGTAGTTATTCTCAAGTCCCACTTTGCCTCTGGCCACTGAATGTCTGCAAGACTATAACAATCACAGATCACCATGAGGGAGTCGAGAGTTTTTATTTATTTTTCAGTAGTAAAAACAACCGATAAGAGAGAATTGTAATTATAATATAATTAAATAATTGGAGAAAATTGTCCAATAGTAATTTGTTTCACTGTATTAAAAGCTTAGCAGTGTGTGCGCAGGAAATCACTGCCTTCCTGATTCTGGTCAAGCACTTCCCATGTGCTAAACTGCTTTTAGTTTCTTCTTACCCAGGGTTACATTCTTTATACCATGTGTCCTGAAAATGTGAGCTTACACTGTGCATTTTCCGTGATAGCCTCTCACCAACAGGATCCGTGAAAACCAAGAAATGGCAAAATGCAAATTTTTAGGATATTTGGCTTATTCAAACACATAAATTGTTTACTCTGGAGGAAACACTATGAAAATTTTCATTAAAAAGATAATGGTCTGAGAACGCATTTAAAGAAATTTACCAAAACATAGATGTTTGTTCATGCTTTAAGTTTCATAAAGAAAACATGTGCCAGGGAGGAGATTTTATATTTTAACATCAGCCTTGCATTTACAAACCTGCTAATTCATCTTTGTGATTCTTACAGCATATTAGGCTTGTGTTGTGCATGCCTTAGGCATTCCCATAACAATAGGATGGTGCTTAGAAGTAGGTCTCATCTAGGGTCTGGTTCCCTGATAATCAACAAATGAGTGCCCAATTGACACATTTTTAAAATGGCCAGGTATCAGGAAAATTCTCTCCTGGAAGAGTAACTCAAACTGCATGACCATGTTTACAAACTATGGCTGAAATTCAAACATTCTTGGATGAGCTTCTTTCTTCTCCTTTTTTCTCGACGATCTTAGAATGAACTGTGGAGGGATTGGTAATTTTATTAACCTTTATACCTCCTCTCTTATTATGTGTCTGTTTTATCTATGTATTACATATATAATCCAACTTGTAGTATAACCTTTGTAAATGCTTAGAATTGTGTTCAGAATAGGTTTTTACCAAATAGCCAATAGTTGTTCCAACATTTTACTGTGTTGAATTTACTTTTTTATATATATATTGAATGTAACTGAAACTGTTATAGCTTCTCATATTCTCACCTTCTGCTTTGCATCCATAGGAAACTCTGGTTTGAATTAAGTGCTTAATTTCACTATTTTTTTTATATATTTACTACTTGTGTTTATATTTATATTTAAATGTACTGCTTATATTCATAAGCAGTATCATTTGCTTTTTTAAACTTGATAAATATTGTAAAATTCTGTTTGCAGTTCTAAAATGTGTTAGTTTCTTTTCTTTGAAGTTATTTCTGAGACCTTTGTGTTGATACACATAACACATCTTATTTAAATGCCTGTATCCACTGAGAGCCTGAAATTCAACTTATGCATTCAGCTTTATATGAGCATCTACATTGTCTTCTCCTTATTCCTGCAATGTACATTCTTGAAAATATATGCCATCTCCCATATAGAGAAGTTCCTCAAAGTTGTATATTACATGCAGAAATTTGATCCTTGGATTAAGAGCATTTTTCCTCCATGAATACTACCTCTTCATTCTCCACGATGTGTGCTAAAATGAATACACTCTTGTATAAGACTCTGTATTAATGACCAGGATACTTCATTTATAATTCCCTCTCCTGAGTAAGGTTTTCTCAGTGAATAAGTCTAAATAATATAAGCAGCAGGTTGTCTGATAGTTCCTTCCCATAACTTAATATTGCATTCTTTTCTTTGTAGAGATTATCAAATATCGTCATGTGTCAAACACCTCAGGGTTTTCTCAATTATTAACCTTATATATCTTTTTTTACAGAAATATTTTGTGCCTGATCTAGGATCTGGGAGTTCTGTTACATTGCAAATGGTTTATTTTCCACCCCAATGCATTCCTTGCCTTTTCCAACCCATAAGAATACAACACGAAAGAAAATGGTCCTGGCCAGTGTCAAAAACTTGAAGGTCATGAAGGTCAACTTATGCATTCTGCTTTAGATGAGCATCTAGACTGTTTTTCCCTGTTCATGAAATACATATTCTTAAAGATATGTGCCACCCACCACATGGAGAAGTTCCTCAAAGCTGAATGCTACTTGCAGCACCTTGAATGTCATGGACTTCCCACCCCCAGATCTCTGAGGAAACAATGAAATGTTTATGCTGACAAGCTACTTAATTAAGGACAGTTTGTTTTATATAGATGAAATCAAGTGCCTTAGAAGTTATCTGTTACTATTAACTGTTGAAGTTTTATAGGATCATCACAAAAATTTATAATTTCTCACAGATTATCTCTATATTATTGTGGAACTATTATACTATCCTCTACTTGAAAAAAATAAAATATAATTTCTGAGTGTGCCAAGTTGGAAAAACAACCAAACAACTATATTAAAGCCTCACCTTAACTTCTTTAACAAATTACACTAACATACATCCACATTAGTGCCTAAGTGAAGATTGTAAACTTTGACTTAAGATAGCAGTTATTTGTGATAATTTTATGCCTCTTGGGGAGAAAATCTAAATTATATTACAATAAATCTTATGTAATTATATCAAATAGAAGAGATGTTTTTGTTGTTTTATGAATAAGATTATTACATACCTAAAGCAAAAATATCTATTGAAAACTTTCAGAAATATCTTATTTAGTTCAATTTAGTATATAAAATCTTCTTGCCATATTTGGAGTTGAAGAAAAATTTTACACATACCAACACTGTTTATAATAATTGAACACTGATGCTTTTGTTTTATTATGATACAAACAAAATATATATTTAACAAATTTAAATATGGTATACTACAAGACTACAGTTTTTTAAAAGTAAAATTATTCAAATTCATTGATAACTACCACTGGCAATGCTAGAAGTGAATATCAGCTATGGCTTCTGACAGGTTTTATTTTTCTTTCCCGAAAAGTTATGTTTCAAATTTTCATAAATATATTATAACATATTTAAGCAAGAGTTACAAAGCCTGAACATTCTTCTGTACATGGATTTTCAATTTGCCAAACTTGGAAATTCAGTCTTATGTATTTTTAACCTCACATACTGTAAAATGCAATATATATTATGAGAAAATATATATTTCTATTTAAAAAATATACCCATCCCTCAAAATGGCTTGTCAGTTGAAACATAATGACTGCTACAAGGTGGTGTTCTGAAGAGAAGGGATTCCCAAGTTCACTTTGATCTGTCCCCGTAAAATGTGTGTGATAAATCTTAGACACATGTTTAAGAAAAATTAATGTTTAGTGAGTGGTCTTGTTTAATTTTATGTTTTCATCTGAATGAAATGACACAAGTTGTCCTGGAAACTCAATTTTGGTTATGTTAGTCCAAGAAGTAGTCACTCTTGTTAGCCTCTAGGAAGATCACCGATTCAGTAGGAACAGCATGTAATAATATATGCAAAGAATCAAATTCAGCACAGAAGGAAAGGCCAAAAGTGTGAACATAATATTGCAGGCATGTTGTAATTCAGTCTTCCTTTAAACAAAAGCTCCTGAGATTGTGAATGATACCTTGATAGCTGTTGTGGCTTCTGCAATGTGCTCATTTTTTTCTATGACTATTTTACATTTTGTTAAGTTATTTGACTATTTCTTCTGCAATGTTTACTCCATCATGTGATATATGGTTTTGAGCTCTTTTGAGAAAGAAAAACAAAAGATTTTTACATAAGTTGATTATTTAGATTATTTAGATTTAGTTATCCATTTCTAAACAAATTCTTAAAATTCCCAATAAATTAAATGTAAATGAACTCATTCAGGCATACTTCTATTTAGCAGCACAAAGGACTGAATAAAAATGTAGCAAAAACAGTCAAGGAAGTTAAAGACATGTACCAAAGACAGAAAAATATATAAAAAATGAATAACTACATAGTTCAGAGTTGCTTCGGGGGGATCTGGTGCCTTTAATTTTGAAAGTTTGGGCAACATTCTGCTTTTTCATTATTTCAATGCAGAGTTGTTCATCCTCAATGGCAAGGAAGTACACATTGCATTTGTCACTTGAGCTTTCTTACACTCTTCTAAGCCTTTTGAATAAGAATGAATGTTGCTTAGCTATAGTCTGCATTTCAAAATACACATAAACCTTAGCTCCACCTTTATTATATAATCTTATTTTCCCAATAACTTTTAAAATATATTTAATCATCATTAGTAGTTTTATGTTCAAAGCAGCCAAAATTTTAAATCTAAGATGTAAAATAGATTTACAGACTATTGATAAAAAATTACATTTCTAATTACATAAGTAATTAGAAAATAGTTTGGACATTATTATCTGTATAAAATTAATTTTCAGATGTCAATACAAATAGTAGAACCTTGTGCAATTTTTCAATACTATTGATATCTGAATATTACTATTTGATACACAACTATCTGAAAGTGTTTTTTTAATGAAGCATGAACCCACTGACTTGAGTTTGCTGTGACTTTGTAGGACTCAGTAAGCCAATAGATAAACACCCTTGTGTGATATATGATTAGTAATCTAACCATGACACAGAATTTGTGTACATTTCTGCTGGAGATGTAATTCATTCTGGTTTTCAAATTAAAATTTTTCCTGCATTTTTGCCTTTTCTTAGTCAAGCATCTACAAATATTCATTATTATATTAGACCCTTGCAGATTAATGCTATGCCCTTGAGATAGGTACCCAATGCAAATTAAATGAATGTAAAATACTGATGCTACTTTGAACGGAGAGATTGTTTGACTTGGTTCCACTGGCCTTTAATCACACAGGCTTCTCACAGAATCTTTCAAAACATGTAGAATGCATGAGAAACAATCAAGGTCTGTTGGTTCTCTAAAAAGCTGCATTCTTTGTGAGGAAGTGACTAATTGTTCATTTCACACTATAAAGGGCGTGAAAAGGGAAAACAGAGGAAGGCGAAGGAAGGGCTTTGTGCTCTAGGAAGGAAAGGTGGTTTCTGGAGCGACTGGCAGGAAAACACTGTTCAGAGGGAAAGTTGAATTTGACACATGTTAGCAAAATACAAACGGTATTTATGCTAATGATGTGAGTGTTTTCACATATGGAAGACTTACTTGGGAAGCTGCTGAAATCAATGCTGCTTGAAAGTTTATGTAAAGAGAAGATGTCAAAGAGTTAATCTAACCCTTCCCGTCATTAAAATTTTGCCCTTATCCATCCATTCAACAAATATATAGCCCCATTCCCGACCTTGGTCATCTACTTAATTATTTCTATGTATTACATACTGTTTTCTCCTATTTACTCAAATATAATCAAATAAAAGATATAAATGCAAACAATATACAGAATATGATAAATACTTAGAAAAAAGAGAACCCAGAAATACACTGGTTATAAATAAAATATTGCCATCCCATAATTTTTTTTACAAATTTTACTCTCACTTGAACTTTTGCTAACAATTTGCTACAATCTAAATTATTTTTATTCAAAACATTACAAGTTGGCAGATACTTATACTCAAGTAGAACGAATTCCATTACATTCTATCTACATTGTAGCTTTCTCCTTTTTTCATGGCAATATAAGTTTTTCTCAGGGGCAGAATTTATAGCTATCTTGTCTGTTTTCTAATAATTCTCATCTACAGATTAGGATACAGTGTACATCATGTTACCCTTATTATATTAAGATATTTTACCATGTATCCCAAAGTGCACAGGAATCTTGTACTTAGTTCCTATGGCATGTATTTCAGAGAACATCATTGAGTTCTGTCTGTGGTGCTATTTCTCTTGGCCAATCAAAAGAAACCTGGTTAGGATCCCCTCTCACAAAGCTACCACAGTACACTAGATGTAGCCTGCTCCAGAAAGAGGGAACACACCTTTCTAAATTCCCATGCCTGCCTCCAAGTATGGGCTGTTGGCTCCTTGAGAAAGTTCCTGTTCCTAACATAAGCTGTTTTAACGTGTGTCTTTTCTCCAGTTCGTACATGATCACCTGTTCTAGAAAGGAATGATTAAGCTGTTTCTAGGAACATAGGCAACACCATGGGTAAGTCCATGCTTAATGGCCATGCATGAGAATAAAGCACCTTACTCGGTGGATCTGGAGTTCACTTAGCTTGCTTATTTACATGACATTGAATTCAAACTATAAAACATTTACAAACCTAAGGCCCCTATTTTTAAGACAGTTCTTAACTTTGCCAATACAGGTTTTGTTCTCAGAAAGCTGGTTCAGATGATGTCCTACAGAGTCTTATTCAACGTAGCATCCTGTGCCTCAGTGAGACTCCATGGGAAGCATATATGAGTTAGTTTAAGGGATGTACAAAACAGAAGACATAATTTGTGCAGGCAGGTAAATAAGTCCCTCCTTAAATTAAATAGAAAACTATGTAGCCACTGATCTCTGAAGTTCATCCAGGTCTCTGTGATGTCGTCGATTTCGTTTCTTCTTCATTTCCTGCATGTGCTTCCACTTTGGGCTGCCCTTGTTGCGCTGTCTCCGCTTCTCCCTGTACCACATCTGCTCACAGTACTGGTCCAGGCTGAAGTTTGGGCTGCTAAGGATTTGGATGTAGTCTTTGTATCTCAACCGTGACTCAGCCAACAGATCCTTGACCTGCCCCTCCTGGTATTCTGCCCTCTGGGTATTTTCCATCTGTTCATTCTCAATGACATTCAAAGTCAGCTTCACTACGGTGTGGATGAAAGTGTGCTCCTGTGCTTTGCAGTAATAAACCCCAGAGTCCTTCTTCTGCAGACTTCGAATCAGTAGCCCATAGTCCGTTTTGATGATCCTTTCATCAGGTTTCAACTGCAGGTTGAAAAAAAATGTAGGTAATAAATTAGAAACAGAGACCCACAAGCAAATGAAAACAGACCACATAGCTTTACTTAGATGAACCTAAAAGATATACTCTTCATCTTTCTGTCATCAAATGTAACATTGTCATCCATATTGGAAGATGGTTTAAAAAAAAGAAAAAGGAAGGAAGAAAGGAAGGAAGAAAGGAAGAAAGAAAGAAAAGAAGTGAATAAAGTAGTAGCCCCCAAGACATAACCTGCTTTCTCTCCACTTGAATTCTATTAAGTCAAATGAAACTTTGGAATATATGTAGTTTTTCTCTCTAGTGGAGTGATAAGAGTAAAATACTGTGAGAAACAATAAGGAAAAGTGAAGCTATCAAGTGGCCTTTATAGGTATTTCTGACAGAGATCAATGGCTTAAGATCACAGTTTTAATGGAGAATGTAAGAAGAGTCACTATATTGAAGAACTCAGAATGTGTACTACCTGTGATAGAACAATGACATTGGCTCTGCTTTCTACATATCATCAAATACCTGATCTGCATTGTCTATAAGAAGGAGAAACTATGACTTGTGAATAGCGAATTTGGAAAAAAAATGGGTACACGTTTGGACATCAGAGCTGGAACTGAGCAGGCCTTTACTGTTAAAATTGTTCAAAGCTAATTTCCCTATTATCATCAAGTTGTACATGTAATACTTTGGACTGCAGTATTTGTGGAAAGTTTTACAATAGCCTGGGGTATTTGGCATAACAATGGTAATGTGATTTCAAGTGTAAGAATGCACAATGAATAAAAGGAACCTCCCCTGAAATGTGGTACTGAAGCCTCTGAAGTTGTGGCATTGAGGCACAATTCAAATGTTAGGCTTGCCTGGCTCAAAAATGCTGTGAATAATGAGCCATCTTCAATGTATCAAGGACATGTTTATCAACACAAAGGCCTTGTTTAAATGTTGAATAGCTAGGCATGAAGTAGAACAACAACAACAACAACAACAACAACAACGAAACCTGGAAGAGTTCCCAGAAGTGTAGATCTGTCCCTGAAGTGTAGACTTCTAGTTGATGGAAATAGAAGAGGCATAAAGACAGCTAAATTAAATTTATTCACAGTGGGTGGACTATACTCCACATTCTTATGTGAAAAGAATGTAGGAAAAAAAATCTCTCTTATTCTGGAAATATGAGAAAAGGGAAAGAAACATCTTTGGCTAGCAGCCCAGTTAACTAACAAGTATATGGCAAACCACCCTCTATGCCAGAGAAGTGCAGCTGGCGGGGAAGCTTTTGAGGCCAAGGGCAGGTCACAGCTCAGATCCTTGGTTAATGAGGCTGAATGGTCTCCAGACTTGCCTTGCACTTCTCTGTGTCTACACCATCAGGCTTTTGCTTGGTTGCTTGGTTGTGTCTTTTTCTTCCATTAGTTGGTGACCTGTACGTGTATTCTTTTCTTAGTGGTTGAATCTAAAAGTCATGACATCTAAAAATACTACTGCAATACAAACTAACCTCAAATTAATTTACATTCTCAAACCACAGGATGGTGATTCTCAACCATCCTGATGCTGCACCCCTTTAATAGTATTATTCTTGTTGTGGTGACCCCTGACCATAAAATTATTTTCATTGCTCCTAACTGTAATTTTACTGCTGTCATGAACCATAATGTAAATATCTAATATGCAGGGTATTTGATATGTGATTCCTGTGAAACCGTTGTTCTACCCCACCCCACCTTCAAGGAGATGTGACCCAGATTGAGAACCACTACCATAAGAGCTTCCTGCCTAAAATAAAAGTAGATACGTATTGGTAGATTTCTAAAAGGAGACCATTGAACAAAAATAGCATTCTCATACTTAACATAAAAAAACACACTTTCTTTATAAATAAGTTTATTGTAATTGTTTAAAAGGTATAAATATAGCTTGGATCTGAAACTGCTGGGTCTATAAACTTGGATGCTGGTCTCTGACCACTTCCTCTTATGATTCATTTATCTTCTCAAATGTTATCCTGCCCTTCAGTTTCTGCATAGCACATGGTAGATTTGGAAGTTAAAATGTGGAGTACTCACAGCATTATAACTGCCATGTTGCTCGGACTGAGATGTATGAAAGTGTTTATTTCTGAGGTTTCTTCATTGAAAATGGCCTGTGGCCATCAGCATGACACCATAGCTAACTACAGTTCTAATCGTCTCTAGACCTCATGGATCTCTCTGTGGCCTGGATCTTCATGTTTCTGAGGCTACATTCAGTGTGGAATTTAGACATGGTTACAGTTCTGACTGGGTGCTTTCTCTTGTTTTCTTTAATCTTCTAACAAGAAGGAATTATGACTCCAGCTTCCTGCGCACTGGGCACCAGCCTATCATGGCCCTTTGTTTCTGTATCCTGTTGATGAAAGTTGGTCCTGAGACCTCCTTCCATTACCTCCTTTTCATGTTAGTGCAATCCCTATGGGTGTTCATAAACACCTGACATTTTAGTTCTAGGTCATTTCTTGATTATATGGAACACTCTATCCATTGTTTCATTTTTGACCAACAGTTCTAAGCTGTGATTTTAAAGATTTTTGTGCTACATGACTTCACCTGAGGTCTATTAAATTGTTTAATTAATTTTTGTTGGTTTTCCAAAATTTCAAAAGTATAGCCTCAGTGCAGTGGAATCATTAATAAAACACATTTTGAATTTCCACATTTGGGAGATTCTTAGAATTTATAGATAAAAATATATGACCCAGAAACTAAGTGGTTGGTTACTATTCACTTAATTTCCATTTCTTCTCAACAACGCTTTCCTTTGGTCCTGGGATAAGATACATCATCAGGCAACTGCATATCCCCCAGTGAAATGGCAACAAAGCATAGAAAGTTTAGCTCCTCTAAAGAGACCACTTCTGGCCACTGATTCAAATTCATGGAATTTCCTCAATCTAGAGTGCTAAGCAAAACCTTTCCTAAATTTAACAACATAAACCATTCTTCAACTGGAATCAGTTATCCCTTTGCTTAATGTGAGTAAGAATTACATACTTGGCATTGTTAAATGGAACTCTCCAGTGAAAGGCAAGTCATTTAAAATAGGAAGAGCAAAGAATGATGAAAGTCATTTAGATATAGATAGCAGGTTAAGTTGAGGGGTGCTTTATTCTCTAATAAGAGGAGCTGGAAGGCCTAAAATATTCCTCATGCCTTGGAAGAAACTATAACTTTAAGAATACTCCTTTCTTTAGACAACAGAAAATATGACCAGAGAGAAATTGGTACTAAATAAGAAAAAATACTCTGAGCATGATAAACAGGAAAGTATGTAAACCTGTTGTAAAAAATACATTTGTATTTAAAATAAGACCCTGAAGACTTTTTTAATTTAATATGGGAGGAAGAAAAAATACCCTAAGGAAAATTCTATATTCATATTTTTAGGGTTTTCCAATTATGCTTGCATGGTGCTACATAATGAAGCACATATTAATATAATGGAAAATTAATGGATAATTAATCATTTTAGGCAAAAAGCAAAGGGAAATATAGGGCTAAAGTAACTGGCTCATTCCTTTAAGAAATAAAATTTATACATAAATAACTGTTAGAATAACTTTTTACCTTTGAATAAATATAAACATAAATATAATGTGTATAAAATGCCTTAGAAAAACATTGTTAGTGTCCTATTGGAGCAGAAATTTCTAAAGAATAGCTTTTTTTTAAAAAAATTATTCATTTACAAATAAGTAGATTTTTCTATATCAAATATAACACTTTTGTAGAAAAATTAAAAATTGTTAGAAACAAAAGATATAGAATAGTTACTTATAATATTTTAATATTAAATTATTGATTTCTGTAATGTATGAATGGCTAGAGGAAAGAAAGTGTTTTAGATGGGTCTACTAACAACTACCTAAACAATGCACACCTAAGGTATTTCACAGAAAATTAAGGAAAATTTACACCTAAGAAACATGAGGACATTTGCTCATCTATGCTTTTTAAACACAATGTATTTGTTTTTTGCAAATGGCTAAAGGTTTCTTAAATCTTATGTATGCTGTTTCTGTAAGGGGTGTGTGCCTGCCTGTTGATCTTGACGAACAAACAATATAATGACCAACATCTCCAACTTACTTCTTTTGTTTTAGGATTTTGTCTTAACTAACTAGGAAAGTAAGTAAATATAAAGGGATCCTTTCTATTATCCAAAAACATGAGCTATTTAAAAAGCTTCTCTTTTTAACTGTGGATTATATGTGGACAAAAGGGAGATAAAAGCATAGTGTTTACTACTAACAGGAGGAAGCAGGGAAATGCTCCCGGGGCAATGATGAGTACTGGAACTGAATAAACCCAAAATATCACTCATGCTTATCTGCACTAAGTGGTCTCCTGGCTCTTTGTGTGTTATTGCAAGGTTAAAACCATTTATTTGCTTTCATAACAAAGAAAGAACAAAAGGAAAACAGAGACCTACAGATGGAAAATTCAGAGACTGGAAGAGGTTTTAAAAACCTTAAATTCCACTAAGAAAAAACAGTATGGCAAACGGCATGAAGGATTGCTCCTTTTCTTCATTAAAGCTAGCTCCAAAGTTCAACAGAAGCTCAGGGACTGCCGATTAACTTGCTGGCTACACCATAACCACCCTCAGTTTCAAGACCTGCCTTTTAGAAAAGCAAGCAGATAGCTGACTCATGACCTCCTCCTCCAGCACCCAACAGTGTTGGGGCTCAGTGAGGAAACAGGCTGCTCCAGGCACAGAGTTACCAGGTGACCATATCTGTAGCCCAGGAGACCTTCGGACATCCCTGGAGCTTTTTCCGAGGAGAGGAAATATTACAAGCAGCAACCTTATGAGTGAGGAACAGGAGGCATCCTGCCGGGTAACGTGCTTCAAATGCAGTAGAAATATTGCTCTGTTCCTCAACTCAGGAAGCAGCTCTGTGGGTGCAGGACAACGGAAAAGAGCCCGTTTGCAAAGACAGATGAAAATACCAGGAGAAACATTGCGGGGAACAGACTTTTCAGTAAATTTCAATAAATACATTATTTCTGCCCCATTGAATTTCATGGAGCATGGTGCCATCATGATATGTGATATAGTGCTATGAGGTACATTAAAATAATGCATAGATATTTCAGAAAATAAAGAATGGAAGGTAGCTATGGGTATCTGTAGCTAGAGGAATGCCTCCAGCAGGAGCATACTTTTCCCTTCAAATATCAGATTTAATTTGCTATGGAGGACAAATAAATTGTAAATAATAACATTTAATAGAAAGAAAAAAATCACACCTCAATAGCTATAAAATCTAAAACTTGTTCCTACTCATATAAATTTAATATATGAAAATACAACTGAATTGAATCTACATCATACGTAGTCAGCATTTAGTATTTCTTGCGAGCTTGTATTTTGAAGTAAAATAATCATTACTATATCAAATATAGCTGAATATATGTTAGAAAATTAGCAAATAAGACAGACTTAAAATATATTGACTGTATATTATCTGCCTTTTGTTAGTAATCATTTTATTGCATCATAGAGAAGAATCAATGGATATTTTCAGTTTTATGTGTTTATGGGCTAAACTTCAGATGACAGAGAGAAAAATATTTTTTTCTTTTTTGTGTTATTTTTATTACTACAGACTTGTTATTGAAATATGTTTTAAATATCTTATGATACTGCTAAGTTCTATTGCATAGGGCCTCAGGAACTTTTTCATCTTGAAAAACATCTATTCTGAATTCTAGACTCATTCTTTCATTCACCATAGTGTTTCTAGTGTAATATGAGAATTGGAAATTCTGATATCTATCATTAGATTGCTTATTTTTTATTTATGCATATTTGTATGGGCCTGAATGTATGCTGTGCCACAGAGGTTAGAAGAGGGCATAGAATCTCCTGGAGCTGGAGTTAAAACCACTTATGAGCCATCTGATGTGAGTGCTAAGAACTGCATCTGGACCCTTTGGAGGAATAGCCAATTCTCCTAACCACTGTACCATTTCTCCAACCCCACAGTGGATTTGTTTGTCTTCTTTAATAACAAACATAACAATAACCAAGTCTACAATTAGCCTTTGCTTAATAATATTGAGTTAATATTAATCTAAACTTCCTAAGACTACCTAAAATAATCTCACTACATTGTGTAACATATATGACTTATCTCTGTCATAAAATGTTCGTAACACATTTTAATCCCAAATTTCAATCAAGAAATATAACAGGAAAAATGAATAAAAATTACTTTTTCTCCATTGACTTAAGATGCAATATATAAATACATAGAATGAAAATATGTATATCTCCAAATACTTTTCTAATTGCTCTTATGATACAATTTAATAGAAATAGATATTTCATTTTGTGAACTAGACTAAACTCAATATTAGCTCTACTTTAGAGATGTTACCACAGTTATGAGAATATTGTACACTCATCTTCAGTCAGAAATTGTCTTGAAATGTTTTAAGGAATAAAAATGTGGAAGAAAACTCAAGTGAATTTATTTTAAACGTGTGTATCAATGGTACTTTTGCAATACATGGGCCTAGTTTTATCCACAAAGAGTTATAGCCTCTGCGGTTAATGAGTATGAACTCTTACATTTCCTTTTATCAAAAACCGACGAGACTGCTGTCTGGCACTCAGGATTGTGAGACTTTCACAGCAAATAGCTTGAGCTCAGCTTGACAGCAGCATCCTTGCTGGTGATAGCTTACCTCCTCTCGATGCTCATCTCCTGACCGCTGGACGGACCACTCAACAGAGGCTTGTTGGGATTTAGGTATACATTCCAAAAAGGTTGAATTCAATTCAATTCCGAAAATCACCTTTTCATCAGCTGTTTCATGACTAATGCCTAGAAAGCAAACATTGCATTGGAGATTAACCTTGACCTGATTTTAAAAGGAATGGGAAAATATACTGATTCAGAACAGATGTCATCAGGGAAGAACCATACACATTATTAAAGAGAAAGGAAATTTATGCTATAATACTGTTACCTGAGAGTTAACTACTCTTCAACAGAGTGATTTTTAAACTACATGTGTATCATCATTTTAGTCTTTCATTGCCATACTATAATTATTTTAAAGAAAGGACAACTTACAAAATGTAACTCTTCATGTTGTACCTCTTCATTAAATAGCTTTTTGATTCCTTTAATGTTAGATCCCAGCCTTAAGATCGTACTCCATATATATACATATATGGAACGATATATAGTTCCATTTCAATTTTATGTATATTTGTGATTTGCCTACATATATGCCTACATTACATGCAAGAAGCACTCACAGAGGTAAGAATATAGGAGACTAACTGGGTAGGGAGTTAGAGATGGTTGTTAGCTGCCATGTGAATGCTGGAAATCCAATGGTCCTCTGGAAGATAGGCTAGGGCTTTTACTAATGAATCATCCCAGCAGACCAAGCAATTTATTTTGAAATGAGAGATAGCCAGATAGGCAGATACACAAACACACACACACACACACACACACACACGCACACGCACACGCACACGCACACGCACACACACACGCACACACGCACGCGAGAAAGAGAGAGAGAGAGAGAGAAAGAGAGAGAGAGATTCTACTTTTATTGGCATACAGAGTTGACCAAATAATATTTAGAAATTTCAATATCATGAATCAGGAAAGTAAGACTAGTCCAGACTTGATGAAATTGTGTGACATGAAGAAGCATAATGGGCTGACAGAGAATGGAAACCCTGTCTGCACTGCCTACCATTTTGTCTTTAAAGATATCCTTTCCCTACTATATATTTAGTTTAAGTAAGTTAATGAAAGCTAAAGAGTCGTTTCTCAGATAGTTCATTAATTTAGCTACACTACCTAAAATACATTTCATCTAGAATACTAAAAGACTATGTTCCATGTGGCAAATAAAATCTGTAGATAAAAATAATCAAATTAAAATAATGATGACTGCACAGCCTGGCTCAATCATGCACTTGTCCGTCAACTATTCAGATATTCAATTCTACAGATGGAACCACTTAGCACTTTATGCATCAGCAAAAGACCAAAGCTTAGGGAATCTAGGGAAAATCACAAAGAAAGCACATAAAACAAATCAACAGATGAATGATGGAGAGAAAAGCAGAAAAGCTTTCAGATAGGATGGGTGCTAAGGTCTCTCTGAGCAGCTGCTGCATCGATGTAAAGTCCAGGGTTTGGAAGAGATCAGATGAGGAACCACAGCTTCATTGTCACTGCTGGCAACAGGAAGAGTGGAGTCAGAAGGCTTAAGAGGTCTCTAATAGAATGTGAAAAGGAAAGGCATCACTAAGAGTTCTAGGTAATTTTCACTTCAGTTGAGTGAACGATGGAGATATTTATTAACATGAGGTGGTCTGCCGAACAAGAAAAAAAAATTCTTAGCCATTCAGTGTAGATGCTAACTCGGTATTCAAGTCCAGTTTTGGGGTAGGAATGCAGACACTCACGCCTAATAGAAATGAAAGTTAACTGAAAATTTTAGAGCCAAACAGCATCTATTACTCCATTAAGGAGGAAAAAAGCAAACAAACATAGAATGAGAAAATAGCTCAAGGTGCTCCCCAACTGTAAGGAAGCTGCAAAATGCAGAAGGTGCAGTTTGCTAGGTAAGAGGTCCACCAGAAAGACGGTGCCACACAGTACTCTAAGTGTGCAGAAGTCTACATCTCTGAGACAATAGTGGCTCAAGGATTTCTGGTGTAAATTTCTGATGACTAATGACTCAAGCTAGCAAGGGAGTAGAGCCAGCTCACAAAACTCCTTAACTAGTAAACATGAATCTAAAGAATGAAATGTTTCAAAGAAGAAAGAGTTGCAGATTGTATAAAAAATGAAACTGAAGGTTGTCTATTGGATTTGGAATGGAAGGAGTTGCCAGTGACCTCAACAGGAATGGAATGGGCAGGGTAAAGATTCAGAGGTCTTGTGTAATGGTTTATAGCAGGAATGGAACATGGTGAAGGGGAGGCAATTACTCTGAGTGCCTGAGGTGATGACTGTCCATTGTTCATTTCTTTGTGCAGCTTGTCATCATCTGATATATAATTTATATTTCCTCTTTTATGTTTGCCCTTTAACCTAACAGATATTAGATATAAAGACTAGGAATATGTAAGTAGTGCCCATGAATACATAGATAATATTCAGTTCACTAACATATCCTCAATACTTAAAGTTGCTTCTGGTATATCTTTTTATTTATATGTGTAAAGGATTGAACTCATAGAATTCAGTGATGTTCACTAAACTAAACAATGGACATAAGGGCGAGTCACTTTCACATTAGAATTAAAAGGCACACACCCTGTTCTGTACCAGAACTTTCTTTGCAGAAGAATGAATTGTAAGATAAAACCATGGATGTGTTTTTTTTCCAATCAAGTGGTGACAACTAGATCACCAGTTATTAACTATCATCATAGTTAATGACTCATCAGTTCAGTCATTTTTTTGTCAGCTATAATGTGATGGAAGAATCTTCTTTTCTCCATGCCATGGGAGAGAGAGAGAGAGAGAGAGAGAGAGAGAGAGAGAGAGAGAGAGAGAGAGAGAGAGAGAGAGAGAGAGAGAGAGAGAGAGAGAGAGAGAGTGAGAGAGAGAGAGTGAGAGAGTGAGAGAGAGAGAGAGAGACTCCAGAAGGAGAAAAGGGGAATCTCTCTGAAGTACAGGTTAGCATTGTTCATATGGCTAATCTAATTTCAAGGCAGCATGCCAGGTGACATAGTGAATCCCTGTCTTTAAAACAAACAAACATACAAACAAACAAAAAACAAACAAAAAACTGGTGGGGGAACAAAAGTGGAAGGTAAAAATTAAAATCTCAAAACTGTCCATGGTTTTTAGGTTCAATTATTTCCCCATTTTCAAACTCACTCACCAAATTTTATTTCCACTCTTCGCTACTCAGATTTTTAAAGCCTTCTGTTCTATGACTCTTCTCTTTGGAATGACATAGCCTCTAGCCATCCTTCCTTCCTACATTACTAATTATACCCTATGACATCTCCTCCAAAGGGCATAAACATGCTAAGGAATTTCTTTTTCTCATAGTATACTCAGATCAGTTAAGTGCATATGGAATTCACTCAATGCACATTTATTGCTTGAATGTATACAAGAATAAGTAAATGTAAATAAAGTAGAGACTATCTAAAACTTTTTTTTAATTAGTACCAAAGTTTTTATCAGACCTTCCTGGGAGGTCTTCGTGTTTTACTCAAGATGCTCAAATGTTTGGGTCCAAATCCTGTTTTGCTTCTAACTGTCTTCAAACTTTACAAGGATGGATGAGGCACTGAAGCAGAAACATGCCATGGTGTACAAATGTAAAAGACATATGAAACAAACCATAGTTTAACAAAGGATTATTCACTTAGGCAAGTAGACAGAGAATTGGTATATAAAATCCTGTTAGTTTTCTAGAACATAAGCATTACACAGAATGAGATAGTCATATATATGGTTGTTTAGATTTGTATAGTAACTTTCAAAAAAAACAGAAAGACTAGGCTTACCACTTTAAGTGGTAAGAAATGTGCATCAAGCCCATACTTACTGTCTTCTATGTCCCAGCACTGAGTGATCGGGTCCCCATACTTTACATCCTGGCGTCTAGCTCGCCTATGGAAAGAAGATTAAGCTAATTAGATTTTCAAGACTAATTGGAATATAGAAAGGCTGTCTCTTCTTTTAAAACTGGCAGATGCAAACTGTACTGTGTGCAATCTAAATGCAGGTCACTGTTCCTATCAATCAAACATTAATTTAAATTCTCATGATAGAAAAGTCCCAACATAACAAATCCTGTCCTGCATTAAGATGGTCAGAGTTTCATTTAACTATTGTTCTTTATTCTAACTTGACAAATTATTCAACAGAACAGGTTGAACATGATTAGGATCTAACTTTAAATACGAGATATGAAAATAAGTCTTCTTCATCTCCTGCCTGTCAAAATCATAATATAAAAAGTGTCCCAATGAGTAAGGAAGTGCATATAAATAGAGACCTCATCATACCTAGGTTTACTCTATTGCAGATTTCATTCAATAAATTAAATGTCAGAAACAGAACTATACAATCAATATAGCATATATGCTATTGCTATCAATAAATATGAAATTAACATTTTTTCTGGTTTCATATTTAAAAAGAAATTCCAATTTTTTACTCAATTTAAGTTATGTCTTATAACAATATATTTTCATTGTATTTGTCTATTTTTAACAGAAAGTACTTTAACATACACATAAAACCTTAAGGGATCTTAGCATGCTATTAGATGGTGTTTTACGCCCACACATATAACTGTGTGATGCTGAAATTAGACTAAATGCATTTATCTCTTTATATACCTTTTCTGGTATATAAATATTCAAAATTCCTTCTGGTTTGTTTGAACTGTATGGTGCAGTGTTATTGCTGCTGGTCTACACTGTGCCACAGCCCGCCAGGATTGCTTACTTCTTCCTGACAGTTTTGTTAAATCCTATAGAACCCTTCTCCCCTGCTACTCTTTCCAGTTCATGTTGTCACTTCAGAGATCAGAGAAACAGCAGTAAACTTTCTCAGATGCTGGGGTGCTCCCCAGGGTCAACCTGACCAGATGACAACCTTGGAAAAGAGTCATCTATTGTACACATCTGTAACCTCGGATAGACATTATGGTAGGTGAGGGAGCACATCACAGTGGCATGTCTGTAAGATCAGAGATACAGTCTTGAGAAATACAAGAAGAAAAAAATTATGATTGTATAAGGTACACGAGGTCACAAATGTTTTTAAATCTTGGCTTCTTCAGGAATGGGATCAATTAATCAAAGCCAACATTTATTGCCAAGTAATGAGCACTCTGTTTTTTGGCTTCTAGAAAAGTATTCCCCAAAGATTCACTAAGATGAGTGTTACTGGGCAAAAAAGTTTAACAAAATGTTGGTAACTTTTAACTGCTAATAATCATATTTAACCACTTTTGTGTGATTTATGGACTTGAAAGAATATAAAATATGTCTCAGTTTTAGCCAATGTTTGCAGACTAAAGTAAGCACCTTTTATCTTTGAATCCTCAAGTTTAGAATTTGACAAATCAATGAGATATTTAAAATAAAATAAATGTACATTTGATAATGAAACAAATGCAGTATCTCCACTTTCAGCATCAAAACACACAAAAAGCTAAAAAAAATCTTAAAAACAAAAATAATCAAAATCACAAATAATTTTATCTAAAACTCATACTTTGAATAGCCCCTTAGAAAATAATGTTACTAATATGTATATAAGTAATGAGATAAAATATTCATCTAACATTGGTGTTAGTGATAGGCATTCATATTACTTCTAATTACTTTATCACTATTGAAATAGTGTGAAAATGTGTATCTTATAACTCAACTCTGGGTCACTTTTACTTGTGTGTGTCGAGTAAAGCTGTAGCTGAGCTTTCTGGGTAATTTCTAGTATGTATAAAATTAAAGGCCACAGATGTCAAGGAAACAGTTTGTCATTGAAGCTTACCTTAGTGACAGAAATTGACAAATTATACTTATTAGAGTAAATATAAAATTGAACCAAGTCATCAGATATACAGTGGGTTTTATCTGAACTTCTACAAATATATATTTATAAATGATGTGAAAAGCAATAGATGTGAATATGTTCACATTTAGAAATTTCATAGAAGAAATGCAGAATAAAGTAGTTAATAAGAACAATTTTGGGAAGTAGACAAAACATTGCTATGTAGCTCAGGCTGTTCTAAAACTCATTATAATCCTCTTGCTTCTGCCTCCTGAGTTGTGGAATTATAAGCATGAGCCGACATGGTTAGCTGTTAAAATAAAATTCAATATTGTTTCACTTCAATGAAAGAATATACTGTATAGAATTTAACAGATTTTTAAAAAAATTCCACATTTCACTATTTCAGAACATCTGTTCTACCTTCCCAACTTTAATTTAATATAAAATGATTGAACATTTTAATTGAACTATTCCTCCCACAGGCCAAGTTCTCTTTGTCTTTTTCTTAAACTACAAGAACTGTCCCTCATGTTAGAAACCCATCATGTGGGAAGGAGGTATACCCTGACCTTTTTGAAGTGGGTGCATATCTGGAGCAAGAATTTCCATCCCAAGCACAGTAAGGGTCTCTGGCGAGACAGCAATCTGCACATGCTTTCCCATAAGTGTCGCATCTGTGCAAGGAGAGCTGAACCAATCCATCCCAGGAACCAACATACAACTGTTGCTGTAAATCAAGCAAAAGAAATGAATTAGAAGCATTACTCACTTTAGTCTTGAGAAGCACTCTTTCATAAATACCATGGGAGAGCTTTAAATCTGTTTGTTAGTGTCCAGCTACCTTAAACATTTGTGAAGTGTGAGGGGTAGTAAGACAAGTCAAACTCTTCTACCCCTGGACAGAATCTGTATTGAACATATTGATCTGAAGTGGACAATGTTCTAGAAAGCTAAAATAGACATCGGAGTAGTTGAGGAAGGTCAAAACCCAGCTGCTAGTCTAAAGAATTGCAATGTCAAATGCTTTCTCAGTAGTAGAAGTTATACTCTGGTAGGTTCTAGAAAGCATAGATGCTATAGGCAATATTGATGGCATGCCTCTGCCATGTCTCTCAACATGAGGTATGACTAAACGACACTCCTGGCACGGTCTACTTTTAAGTAACCACTTCATTTGCTAATGATGAAATGGTCCCAAAAGAATACGGATTACAATTGGGAGAGTAAATATTTGTTATTTCTTTGCAGACATCACTAAGTGGACTTGAGCTATGCCATATTACAAAGCAAAGGCTGCTGGATCCTGGAAACACAGGACATAAATGACACTTTGAAAGGTCGTCCTGAAACTCCTTCAGTACTCCCTATACAGTCCCATTTGTGTGTCTGTAGCCAAGGTCATAATGAAGGAAGAATAAGTAGATGAGTAAGGCTTAGTATATACTTTCAAATAACTTGTGATCAACTCCAGTGGAGTACTCTAAGCTTTAAATAAAGGAGGAATGTCACAGAAATAGATGCTAGGATAAAAAGCACAGAAGTTCTCAACTCTAAAAATTACCTTCCATTTTATTGCCTGATAAATTCTGTTAATACTTTGATGTCATCAAACACAATGAATCCAGTTATCTACTTTTCCACAACACTCTGGGTTGCTTATTTTCATCACCATTATTAATTTTCACTCTATCTGTGGACTCTAATCTGTTTCTACCTGCTTCCACTGCCACAGCCTTTGCAAGTATCATTGCTTGCTTAAATTGGTTGCAAGAGTTCAAACTATTTCCCTTGACACCAACCTTTTCTCTAACCAGCACCTCTGCAGAGGACCTACTTCATCTTTCACAGACAGAGCTTTACAAAAAGATGGTCTTATCATGACACTTCTCTGCTTAAAACACATAATAATTTTTGCCCTGAAACTATTAAGCATCATGGAGAACAGGTATGGCTAAAATATTCAGGCTTAGTTTTCCAGAGTCATTTCTAACTTCCTTTTGCCTTAAGCACACATATGTTTTAGGTCACATTTTATACACACTTAATGGAAACAGGTGTAGATTTTTATTTTTCACATCCTTATTCCTCCACTCTATCCCTCTTTTTATTTTTCTGGCTAACTACTGCCTCATTCGTGATTCAGTTTGTCTGTCTCTTTCCTTATTTCCTTTCCCCTGCTCTTTCTGGCTCCTTTCAATCACTTTCTGGTTTTTGTCTTTCTTTTATATGCTTTAGTCATTACTCTACGTTGTTAGCATTCTTTTCTCTGTCAACTTTTCCCAGAGTTTCATTAAGACTATTTATATTATTTATTCCTTTATGCATATCCAAAGGACAATAACATGGATTCAAGGAATAAATGTTATTTAGTGATTAAGTCAATGACACAGACCTCAGAATGAAACCTATTTAAACTTTACTTTAAAAACTGGTCTACCATGCTTAATTGTAGCAATGCTTTAATGTGGAACTTATAGTATCCAATGACTTTCTCAAATCTTGAAGATGTATGTTGAAACAGAATAGATAGTCTAAATCTAGTCATTTGAGATGTGGATTATAATACCAGGGAACTGTAAAATCATATTTTATGCATGTATCATTATTAAAATTGGCTACTGTTAACACATCATTTTGGTTAAAACAATGGCATGCATTTAAATGGGTAAGGATATATCAGTGGTAGAAAGGGTGAAGTACATGACTAATATTTGCAAGAGACTAGGGTCAATCCCGACAAGCACTGAGAAAAAGAAAATAAGGTTCTGCTTATGCCTATAAACAAACAAAGCACACAGGAGGCAGTGTTAAACCACAAATATTGTGAATTCTTGACTAGCCTGAGATAGATAGTGTCTTAGTCAGGGTTTCTATTCCTGCACAAACATCATGACCAAGAAGCAAGTTGGGGAGGAAAGGGTTTATTTGGCTTACTTCCACATGGCTGTTGATCACCAGAGGAAGCCAGGACTGGAACTCAAGCAGGTCAAGAAGCAGGAGCTGATGCAGAGGCCATGGAGAGATGTTTCTTACTGGCTTGCTTCTCCTGGCTTGCTCAGCCTGCTCTCTTATAGAGCCCAAGACCTCCAGCCCAGGGATGGCACCACCCACAAGTGGCCCTACCCCCCTTGATCACTAATTGAGAAAATGCCCCACAGCTGGATCTCATGGAGGCACTTCCCCAACTGAAGCTCCCTTCTGTGATAACTCCAGCCTATGTCAAGTTGACACACAAAACTAGCCAGTACAGATAGTAAGATCCTGTCTTCAGGAAAGTACTCACTGGCTAGCCTAATGTGTGTGGAATCCTGGGTTCAATTCCAAGCATCACTGGTTGAACAGAACAAAATAAAAGTTAAACTCATAACAAACAAGAGAGCTTCTAGTTTTGTGGTTGAGCAAGACATCTGGTTTTGTCTCAATAACTGTTTTTGAGAGTTAGTTATTGAGTAGTTATTGAGTAGGGTATTGAGTAGTTATTAAGTTGTTATTGAGTAGGGTATTGAAAGTTGACTCTTTTTGTGTTATGTACCAAATTTATATTTGCAATCCCAGTTTCCCTAATTAAAATCCCTTTTCAAAGTTTGTGATTATTGTATTAAATATGTCTTATGTCTTGAAGAGAAACACAACTCAACTGCCTCACTGTTTTTGTTTTTGTTTTGTTTTGTTTTGTATTTTTTTTTTTGTTTTTTGTTTTTTTTGAGTCAAAGGAAGAGAGTACACACATTCAATCTTCATTCTCCTAAGACCAGGGTAAAACAATGACTTCTAATTAGTAGGAGGAGTCAAGCAACCTTCAACTATCTGCTTTACTAATGACTTAACGAACAGTTTCCAGTTTCAATAGATTTTGCAAATGAACTATGAAGTTAATTGTTGAACAAAAATTACAAAGTACCTGCTTCAGTGACAACTCCATGTTCAAGATGGCTGTTGGGTGCTGCAAAGAGAAGGAAATGTCAGTAAGAGACATTCACAGCTTTATATTAATCAGTTTGCTTTAGTCTATATAAAAAAAACATGGCTTTTCAGACTCAATGAGAAAAGAAAATGATTTGTATTGCTTGCTATTTTCTTATAGTGTGTACTAATTCTCTATTACTAGACATGATGAAAATGCTTAAGGTGCTTTATCAGAGAGAAACGAGGTAGCTGCATGAGGAAGTGCTGTGCTGAAAATGACTTCTAGTTATTCACAAGTTTTCGTCTTGCTCTAAACCTGCTTATCTTAACTGCTGCCCTATAATTCATACTAGTGCTGACAAGAACATCTCTGTAATTATTTATTGCTCCATTCTGATCTTACTTGCATCAAAGCTACTAAACACGTTTAAGTAACAGAGCTTTGAAAAGCTACAGTTCTGTTTGTTGATGATGATATTCCTTATGTGACACTACAAGCTACGAATGTGTGGACTTTCGTGATATAAGTCAGATTTTATTTCTAATAAGACTAGAATCATGAATATAGAAGCAACCTAACATATAAAGCAGGACACTTTTAAAAGATATATATCTATTACTTATCTAGTATTTATTCACTTATTGCTTTTATATAGTAATTGGCAAAAAGTTGATGTTACAGATTTAAGAAAAAAAAATATATATATATAAATAAATTTAAAGTTAAAAAAGTTTGTTGGTTTTATTTTTTTTAAGTTGGTTCCAATAACTTTTGTTGCCCTTGATTTTAAAAACATGGCCATCTCCATCAAATTATGTTCGGCTTTTTGTTTTGTTTTGCTTTGTTCTTAATTACATTTTACAATAAAGTTGTTAATAAAAGAAAGGAAACATAGGTAGAAAAGAGAAAGGAGAGAAGAAAAGGCAAAGAGAGGAGAAAAGCAGAGAAGAGGAGAAAAGTGAGAAGAGAAGAGAACCAGCACAGAAGACAAAATGAGAGAAGAAAAGTCTGGGTATGTAACTTAGTGGTGAAATGTTTGCATGCAAAGGGCCCCAGATTTCATCTCCAGCATAGAGAGATAGATAGATAGATAGATAGATAGATAGATAGATAGATAGATAGATAGATAATAGGTGATAGATAGATAGATAGATAGATAGATAGATAGATAGATAGATAGATGATAGAGAGAAAAATGGATGGGTTGATGGGTGGATGGGAGGATGAATGGTTGGATGGATGGATGGATGAGTTCATGGATGGATTGATGAGTTGGTCAATGGTCAGATGAAAGCAAGAGGAAGAGGAGGAAGTGAATAAAGTCAGAACCAACTGAGATAACAGTCAATCTGTGGCACTAAGACCCATGGGGGACTATTTATTCTCATGCACTTCTGTGTGTGATAGGAAAATTCCTGAAGCCTCTGCTCCCTCCATCCTTATGTTTGACATCAACTTTTCCCTTAGGAACCACCCAAGATTTTGTTTTTGCAGAGGCCAAATAGCTGGTCTTGTTCTTGTTAACTTCTTGACCACTATTATCATCACAATGTAAACAGGAACCTGCAACCCCCAGCATGATAATTAACTTTAGCCCTTCACAGCAGAGAACTCCACTCTCTCCAGGCAATGGATGTTTACATGGAAACAGTTTTTAATAAACCCTTCTAACAAAACAAAAACATAAAAGAACATATTTTCTAAGAAATATAGCATTATTTCTAGTGTTTTACTTTTCAGGAAATAATTCTAAATACCACAGAGTAGCTTCAAGGAATGCCACACAAAAATATATTTATTGTTAAAAGCAGAACTTAAATAACTCTTCCTCCAGGCCTACTAACTCCCTTTGAGAAGTGAGAGGATTGTAGCATGCATAACTTGGTATCATTAATTTTTTTTTGTCATTGCAGTAACACTGGGCTCCTATACAAGATTCATAAACATTTCCAGTTTTCTCAAGCTCATTTGAGGAAAAATTGCCAAGTAACACTCATACAGCAGAAAAGCATCTGGGTAGTAAGAGATCCCAAGTTATTATTCGGTGTGCCAATTTGATTGACCACATCTTTGGATGATGCAGCCAGGAGAGGCAAACCTGGCAGCTTCTGCCAGTGGTTTGCAGCAGAGGGACTGAGCGCCTTTCCCACTTGCATATCACCTCTTTTGGTTAGGCCAGAGAAACCAATGCAGCGACTTCCCCAGGAAAAGCACAGAAAAGACAAGAAGCCCCATGAACAGCACTGAGCAAGCGCTCTCACCCTCTGTCTGAGGCCCTGCGCCTCTTCTCACCTTGAATACCTCAAGCTCCTCCAGTACTACCTCTTCCATATTCCACTTCTCCTTGGAGATGCTCACAACTTTCAGGACTGTTCCAATGTCTGAAAAAGGAAAATTGACCCATAACCCCACTGTTTCCACTTCAATATTTAGTTGAATGCATATTTCTAGAAATCTCAAAATTTCCCCCACTTTCAATGAATCTGGCCAAATAAAGTAAGTGAGAAATGAAGACTGCTTATATGATGTTGCTCTTCCAGAGTAGATACTTACTTATAAAGAGACCAAAAGGTTATATAAAAATATTTTAACTACATGTATATGACTAATTTAAATATTGATTAAAATAACAGAGGTGAAATAAATGTTTTTTTATTTTTTAATGGTAAACTATGCAAAATTATATATATATATATACATATATATATATATATGTATATATATATATATATACCCTGCAATAAGATGTCCCTGCAATACTAATATTTATCTAGTAATTATATCTGATTTATTATAACAGTAATATATATAGTCTTTTTAAAATGTTAAACAATTGTCTAGCAAACACTGACCAAACTTTCCATGAAGAAACTAACCCTAACTTCAGATAATGATTGTTAATGAGTTAAAAATTAAAGTTTATTCAAATGATTTCAATTTAAACTCAAAAGAAGATACAGGTTCAATGCTTACAACAAAAATTATATTTAGGAAAGATATCTTAAATTCCTTTATAATGTATACAGTGTGACTGTGTAGCATTCGAGTATAGAAAGATTAAAAAAACACACACACACACACACACTAGAAAAAATCAAAATGGATCTGTCCCTTTGCAATTAGTCTATTGAAAATATATCCTTGAGCCTCAGCAGTGGTGCTTGAGATTAGGGACATATAGCATTACCATTATATGGAGAAAATTCCTAGATTATTTAATTTTTAAAATTGACTCTAGAATGTTCAAAACTGTTAAATATATTTTACAGCACAAAATTGACTTTTAGAATAGTCTTATTTTTCTGAGGAAAGGTTAGGCGGCACCACCTAGTGGCTGAGTGTTGCTGGAGGGAGGGAACTGTTACCAGTCTATGCATGAGCTTTGGATGGACAGAACAAATTAAATTTAGCTCATGAGAATTAATAAAAGACTGATTACAGTCCTGACCCTCAGGTAGTCATTGCTGCATCTCAGAAATGGAACATCCCTTAGATTACCTTGGTTTAACACTTACCCTTTATGATATCATTAGGCCTGACAGGAGCTGTCTACTAGCCCTAGGAATTACCACACGGTCCTTCTCAGAATAAGCCCAATTTGTGCAGAACCCTGACAGTACTTAAGGGGTAAATAATTCTAAAATCATTTCATATTCTAAAGGACCTGTTCCAATACAATAACACTTAAAACTCATCAAGGAACACATATAATACAGGATCAAGTTCTGAGGGTACATGCTGTCTTTTCTGCCACTAGAACACTGTTACTATATAACATTTTTCTTAATTGTAGGAATCACCTAATAAGCAATATTATTTATGTAAAATTTATGTGTATATATGTATGCATATATGTGTCTCTCTATGTACATATATGTGCATATATTTCTGATCATCATTTAAAAGCATATACTTACAATTATAAGAAAACATTGGCAAACTATTAGCTGATGTTTATTCGTCTCTATATATTTGCACACACACATATATATAGATATATATGTATACATATACATGTATATACCTATCTATTGGCAGATAGACAAACACAGACAGATATAGAGACAGACAGACAGATAGATAGAAGGTCCATTTCTATTCCTTAGGGTGGTCTTGGACTTGTGATCTTCCTCTTTAGCCTAAGATTATAGGCATTCACTATCACACTTGACCAAAAACATGTGATTTTGATCATATTTTAATTACAAAGTTGACACACAATAAACTAAATAACACAGACTGCATTAATAAGAATCTAACAAATTAATTTTTAAAATAATTTATTTGTTTTTATTTTATGTGCATTGGTGTTTCGACTGTAAGTGTGTATGCATATATGAGGGTGCCAGATCTGGAGTTACAGACAGTTGTGAGCTGCTAGGTTAGTGCTGGGAATTGAACCCACATCCTCTGGAAGAGCAGTCAATGCTCTTAATTGCTGAGCCATCTCTCCAGTCCCCACAAAATTAACTTTAATGTACAAAATTCATGAACAGGAAAGGAAACTTCCAAGAAGTTTTATGTGAAAGCATTTACAGAGTAATACTCAGTGATTCTAAGCTGTGTCTTCAAGCCACCAGGCTAGAGAAGGGAACATTGCAGGTAGAATTTACCAGCATCCTGTCATGGCAAACACGGAGACATGGCTTCACCTTACTTACTTTTAGTCCTCCATGATTAGACAGATGTGTTTTGAGCAAGTAATCTGGGATTGTGTGAAAAAACATTTAAGATACATGTATTTTGAAACTTCAGTGTAGATGGCAGTGCTGATGGTCATTTAAATGTACCGTCTATTCAAATTCAGGAAAAGCTGGCAAGGTATTAACTAATGTTTACTTGATTTTGGATGACAAATATTTTGCAGGTTTTTGTCTTATTTCCCCATTAACAAGTAGTTTCTTTGACTGAAAGGGTGGTTTGGTCATACCTGTTCCGAGAAACATGACATCATACTGGCCGTCTTCAGCGACCACGTGATCCACCACTATCTGAGTCAGTCTGTAATCCACGTTGATTCTCTTGAAGGTCGGTGCTCCCGCTGCCGGGTACACTGACTTATACATCACCGGATGCCGCCTTATGAAACTGATGACATCATCTGGAAAGTCTCGGGTGGACTTAATCAGTGGGTCATAGGTTTTGCTTGGACACTGAAAAGAAAGGTACACAGGGATAAATGGAAGTACCAGAAAGGCGCATGCCACAGATAGGAGTAAACAGATGACAGACCAGTGAGGAGTCACTCCCGTGTGTGCTGAGTGCAGCTCCGATAAGAGTTAAATCTATGCTTCTTCACAAAAACATTCAAAATTATGTGACTTTACCTGAATTTTCCAAGATTTCTCCAGTGTAATGTTCCTCTCTTAAAAATATTATTGTTTTGAATAAAGATGTCTTTTAATCAAGCAAGGTGGTACATCCATTTAATTACAGAAGAGGGCCAGGACAGGAGGACCCAGGTTCAAAGGCTACCCAGACAAATGCAGAGTTCATAGCCAGCCTTTGTTCCAGAGCGAAAACAAATCACATTACCGCCCCCAACTCCAAAAACTTCTAATCATGGTACTGGAAGCTTAAAATGATGAAACTGTCATGAAAATGATCTATAAACCCAAGAATGTATAGAAAGCTTTTATTTTCAGTTAGAAAATAGGGTTCCTTTCCAACTTAACTATGTTTATTAAAAATTAAAAGGATCAAATCAACACATCAAAAATTAGCTCCAAAAGAGCTTTAAGGGTTTGAGGTTATAATTATACGTGTCTGCTACAGTTACTCTGAAAATCAGACCATGTCCCAACCTGCAGCCTTTCTCCTAAGCCTGAACTCTAAGGCATAAGGCACCTCAGGTCCTCAAGTCTCATTTTTGCCTAGAACCGCTTCCTGGGAACGTGTATTAAAGAAAGAATTAGCATCAACTGCCCTCTGGCGGTCAGTCATAAAAGTACAAGTTGATAAAAAATTCACCGAATTTGAGATAGTTATCCAAAATAAAGAAATGACATTACAATTTGAATAATTTACAAGGTATATACTCTTGCAAACCATGTTTCATTTATATTTCAAAAATGATGTCCTAAGAAGTTGCCTTTAATAGAAGGATAACATCACATTTTAATTCTTCATGGACAAATGACATCAGATAAAAACATTAAAATTCTTTTGATAGTATCAAAATAAAATAAAAACAAAAGCTAAGAACAAATCTTAAAGTTTTCTAAAAAGTGATAACACAAAATGAAGTTTCGACTGAACAAAGTCATTTAAATTAGGGACCTATTAGAATCATACCAGAGCTTCAAAGTCTTGCCCTCAGGGGTCAAAGGTGCACTGTTAGCTAGGAATCCTGGGTAACTGCTCCTAGCTCTCCTTCCAAATTTCATGTCAGTGCAATAGTAATGATCCATTATGAAGGAGAATGTCTACCAAAGAGGTTACACTAACAATTTTAAAGACTTGATAGTCATCTTCTAATTAATTTAACAGCATCTGTCTTTACAGAAGTCTTGAATGTCTACTGTTAAGAAACTGACCCTTTTCCAATGTCAAGTGTTTTTGTTTGTTTTTTTTTCCCCTAAGTCTGTGTGAAGGAGAATAGAAATGTCCTACATCATTAGCCTGTTTGGTCTTTATTTAGCATCTGTCACTGGGGCAAAGTCTGTGTGTCCATCACTGTTTTGTGTATTTAACTCATCCACAGAGCTCTTTGTTAAGTAGTTTGAGACTGGAAATGTATATCAACACAGATAACACTGAGCTCCTTCTCAATTGCAGTCTGGACATTTGAGACTTATTCAAACGCCATTCCCAGGGGGCATATGTCTCATAACACCTTCAGTTCAGTCTGATTGATATACCATGAAAAGTAAGATTTTGACTGCATGATATATTGGAAAGAACCCTTCAATTTAAGAATGAAAAAAAGAAATGAAACAAAACTACAACACAAATCCTCAGGCTTTGTAGCTGTATTTACACAGTAACCAGAATTTCAAAATTCAGAAATTCATGATAGTCAAGCCACAATTTTTGATATGAAATTTAAAAACACATTTCACTGGAAGAGAGTGCTATTCAATAAGATATAATAAGCCTTTAACAAATGTGCTACTGTCAGATTTCCTCACAGCTTGACTCTCACAGAAAAGAACAAACACTAAGGCATGACAAGAGAAGAGAAAGAGAAACCCGGTTTCTATCCACAGTCACAAAAAGACTTTTGGAACTACATTTTCTTCTTATGGCAGCTTTCCCTGCGGCATGTGGCCAGTGTTCTGCTGAGACCTTTGGCCCCTCATCACTAGGAATGATCTCAGGCCCTCACTGTTGTGATCACACGAGTGAGAGCGGTTTAGGAGTTGAACCACTAAACCACTTCAACCTTCCCCAGGGTAGAAGGTAGGACAGTATGAACCCATTAGTGTTGTTTTAGTTCATTCAATCCAGTGGGTGTTTGCTTTGGTGTTACATAATACACAACTACACATGCCCAGCAACTGTTCAGGTAAAATAGGAATGTAAGTCCCATGAAGAGTAAACACGAAGTATGAAGAAATACCTCATCTATGAAAATCCATATCTGGTTATTAATTTTCCTTCAAGGATTCCTACTAAAGCTATATACCCTAGGTGATAGTGTGGGGTATGTGTATATTCTTTGAAATTTGAGACTATTATCATAATTCCTCTAAATAGCTCATCCTCCATAGCATCTCTTGTTTCTTCCTGTGGTTTCCTAGCATTTATTTGGCTTCTAAGAAAACAAGGGATCCTGGATTGTTAACTGTTTCCCCTTACTCCTTTTAAAAACTCTTACAACGGTTTTTGAGAGAATACATAGTTGGAACAGAAAACTTTCAGTCAGACTTTAAAACACCAGCACATTGTAGGATATATCGCAAAAGCTTAAGACAAACGACATCAGGCGTATACAAACTCGGAGATGCTCGCAGGAGCTGGCCTGCTGTCTGTGTCAGACAGCTGCAGTCAGCTAGGTGTGATGCTGTTATTGTGGCAGGGCTGAGTGCTTGCGCAGGGCCTTCAGGAGGGCAGCAGCGGGAAGCAATGGATAAGGGGAGAAGAAAAGTGGTTTTTGATCTCGTGAGAGAACTTTGCCAAGGCAAGCACCGGGGATCTGTGAAAAGCTTATCTGCTCGATGCGGGTGTTGCTTTCTGCTTTCTCCATGCTGCAATTTCCTTACACAAACCAGAACAATGGCTAATGTGAGGAAAGTCATGGCATGAGGAGGAAAGACCAAACCAGCCCTCCTATTGGGGCAGACTTGGAAATGAAGTAGAAATTTTATGTGTGATATGTAAAAGTTGTCTGACTTTTATTATTATTTGAAATTGCAGATTTTCTAAGTGGGATCTTATCCCTCCTCATTCGCCTAAGCAACAGTCTGAAATAAATTTTGCAAGAAAGGCATTGCATTGGATATTAAAGATGTAGAGGAGGGATTTGCCCAAATATGTAGCCATTAGGGCATAATAAGCTATATAAAACTTAATTTAAGGAATTAAATGTGTTAAGTGTTGCCAGCTGTCCTTTAGATTCCCATTCCCTTACCGGAGTTTCTCTAACAGAGCAATCAAAATACAACTAAACATAGTGAGTAGCTTGAGAATTGGGGACCCCAGTTTAGAAACTAAGGTTGTGCTGAAATCCAGGGCAAAAGGTAAATATATCTTTAAATCACTGTTTTTGGAGAGGTAGCCCAGATCTAGGTAGGGAATGGTAGTGATGGCTGTTTTGTAAAAATCCTCAGCACCTTCGGGTGTAAGAAGCTGTGTTTCTTGAGGTATAGTTCTGCTGAAAACTTTCAACTCAAGGAATTCACAAAACTCTCACAGTTATTCACCACTTATAATTGAGCACTGTGTGCCTGGCAGAGGAAGATGATAAAAGTCAATGACAGTATCCATGATTCCTTTCAGTGTCCACCAATAAAACAGAGGGTTAGTTAGAATAATTGTGTTTTGATAATTGAATATGAAGGAGGATAATTTGACAGTAACAGCAATAGTCATTCTGAAAGAAATTATATGGGAATTAGATTTTTACAAAATTTGAAAACTGGGGCAAAATAGTTTAAGGGTAGTGAATCCTATGTTTCCTATACATCTAAATTATAAAAGCTCTTTTCAGCTTTTGATAGAAGAATGTTTTAAACCTGAAATGCATCATTCACTGTACAGTGCAAGTTATTAAAGTGCCTAGTCAGCATGGGGAGGACAACTTAATCTGTACATTGCCTGCCACAAAAGCAGCGGGATCTGAGTTTCACACCTTCCTATCACGTTAAAAAAAAACAACAAAACACAAAAACAAAAAACAGGTACCCGTGAACATTCCTGTAACAATGTTCTGGTGAAATGGAGGCAGAGGAGGGGGCTTGCTGGCAAGTTACCACATAGTCTTACCAAACTGGTGAATCCCAGATTCACTGAGAAACTCTGTCTCCAAAATGATAGCATAGCAGGAACAATAGAGAAGGACACTGAATGTCATTCTCAGACTTCCAGATGTACATTCACACATGTGTACATATAACACATACAAAACAAACACAGCACACACAGGTGCGCACACACTTGTGCACACATGCACACAAACATGCACATGTGTGTACACACACAAATATCTTGTCAACACAGAATAACTCTAAAATACAGTTATTTATTAGTAAAACTGTATTAAATTATTTCTAAGAAATTAGTTATCAAAATCAAACTACTTCTTTTCAAACCCTCCTTAGATTGGGGTGTTGTTTAGACTATTAGTTTTCTCCAGTTTGGCTTCCATGTCTGATTTGTACCTTTTTTTTTTCCCTCACTTGGAACTTCACAGCACTAAACCAAGCAGGATGGTAAAGATTCTAAAAACTCATCTGAAGAAAACCTAGTTTGTTCAGCTGCTCATTTCAGACAGCAGAGGGCAGAAGAATCACTGAGGTAAAAGATCTGTGAGTGTGCAGGTTTATTAACATAGAGCACTGTGGACCAGGAGTTGAGATTTGGCATTGGTCAACAGTGGTATATTAGAAAAAAACCAAGAAAATTAAGTAAGATTGGAATGACTCCAGGCCAGTAATTACTTAAATGAGGTCCATACTGGGATATCAATTCAGAGCTCAATCATAAAAGTAATATGGATGCAGAAAATATAAAAGCAAAGGCTCTGACCAACGTATAGAAAACAAACACTATATTCAGCAAATCTCACTCAAGTTAGAAACATTTCACTATATTAAAATAAAAATGATAAGTGTTGTAGGGCTACAAAATCATCATACTTATGTAGAGGATAGACCAGGCCATAATGATACAACCCATGATGGTAGTAGTAGCAGTTGTTGTTGTTGTAGCACTATACATATAGCTCTTCATGTAGCTTAAGTAACTCTGACTTAATACAAATCTACCACTGTAAAAATTACGAGACCATGAACAGTCATCAATTGATGCCCACTGATATTTTTCTCATATACAACTTTGCAAAGTAATCAGCACTGTGATGATCTAAGAAGGCGTGAAGTATGCTGGGTGGGTCAGCACACATCTGTCATCCTTGACTTGCGAGGAAAAGCAGGAGGATCAGGACTTCTTTGACTATATAGTAAGTTTGGGGCTTATCTGGGCTATATAAGAACCTGCTTTAAAACAACAATGACAAAAGATGCAGTGAGATATCATGTCCATACATATGAAAATGTTTGAGTTATAAGGTATATTGAGATATAATTTTGAATAAAATTTCTGAATTAGAGGAAAATTAAAATAATTGTAATTTTGTACTTTTAATAAGCACAGATATGACAATGTGGCAGGAGATGATATAAAATAAATATAACTAACTTTGTGTAGGTTATGCACGCATATATTTACCAAGGAAACATTAAGAAAGATATAAAAATTATATCAAAGAATGAGAAAAGAATGATCATAAAACTCTACCCAGTAGCACCCCACTTTCATTCTGCTGGTTGGGTAATATGAGATTGGGAATGTTATTTAATTATTCTGGACACCATTTTCCTCCAATGTAATAAGTGGGTGAATTATGATGTCTTTATCACTCATTCCAATTCTTACATTCTCAAATTTTACAAGAGTAGTCACTTGATAGTCTGTGAAACTTAACCACTGATTTTATGAATGTGATTATCTAAAGTGGAAAAGTTCATTTGGTAAAAGAACTTGTACAACAGATTTTCACATCAGATACACAATATTGCTACCTCAATAACAGCATCTAAATTAAAATTAATTTGCTTATAAATACTTCAAAATATTTGCAAAGTTGAAATAAGATAATCATTATAAGCAAATAAAATAATAAGCACTCATTGAAAACAACCAAATAAGTAAGGAAACAAAGAAGTTAAACACTCTGCATTCTTTTACCATTTTGTCTTAAAATTTGGTAATAGCTATTTTGAGTATAGAGCATTAGCAACCAGTGTATTTGACATATTTTGGTTCTTCTTTTATCACTGATGAAAAACACTAACACATGCATTTTCTGATTTTGTGGGAGTTACTTATTGCCATCTCATAGAAGTAACTACATGCTTACAAGTGTCATATATAGTAAGTATTTTGTATTTTGTATGTAAATATTATTATTTACAGCAGTTTCAGGCAGTAGTTGAGAAAATTGTGACGGAAAACCTCACTGCAGTTTCTTTTATTTATAACTAGAAAGCAATGTAACCATTAAATAAGTGGTATGTAGTTATTTTGATAATTGTGATCAATCAATGAGTGTGATAAAATTCAGTGAGTATGTCTTTGTATGAAAATTATTTATCGCAATTAATGTAGATTGTCCTAGTCCCAAATACTTTCACTTATACTACCTAGATGATTGAGGGGAGGGGGACTGTAATGACTTGAATTCTGGTCAGTACCTAAAAGTGGTATGATTATTCCTACGTTTATTGTAGTACTATTCAAAGTAGCAAAGATGTGGAACAACTACATGTATCCTGACAGATGGATGGATAATGAATATTCTCGTGCACACACACACACACACACACACACACACACACACACACACATACATACACACACCCCTCTGGAATACTATTAGCCATAAAGGGGAAAGAAATTCTACCATATGTAGCATGAAAAAGCTTTAAGAATGACACTGAGTAAAGCAATTTATTCATAGAAAGTCTGTTACTTTCTTATACAAGGTACTGAGGTACAATTCATAGAAACAAAGAACAATAAAGTGGCTATCATGGGATAGGGAAAAGAGAATAGAGAGTTGGAAAAACTATAGGAACAACTTTTCAGGCAAGAAGAATGAGCTCTATATGCCTGTTGTACAACCATTACCCTGCATGGTAATGTATTGCAAACATAAAAATTTAATAAGCCATACCACAGGTTCCTTGTTTTGCTCATAATAAAAATGAAAGAAACTAAAATATGACTGTTAAAAATTGTAATATTTGAAAAAAGTACTCCCACAGGCTGATAATGGTAGCTCACTCATATAATCCCAATAACTGGGAGTTGGATTTGTGAGTGCTAATGTTATGTTTTAAGATTTAATTATTGTGCTTAAGAGATACATAAAAAAATCTCTAACTTGTAAGCCAGCTTTCCTAAGGATAGATAAACCTTTAAGCCCCACTGGAAGGTTGAAGGCTGTTCATACAAGATAACACACCACACATTTTCACATCTATAAATAAGGTTGATTTCCCCAACTGGCCAGGATGCAGGTGATCACATATAGGATGGAAGTACATAGGCACAAAGTATATCAGGACGAATGCTTGCCCCTGATTGGACAAATGCGGGAAGTATGCAGTATTTTGGTGTTTCCCTTTATAAGCATTGGACTAACGTACTTCAGGGCTATTCTCTGGGAATCCTTGGTATGGACCTATTAAATGTGCATCATCCTGGACAATACTGAATGAATTTTTAGCTTCAAACTTAGCTAAAAAATTGCAGCAGTAATCTTATTCTTCCAAGGTGGGATTAACATATACAGTTAGACTACAGCAGTCCAAGGCTACCCTGGAATATATAAAGACTG
Organism: Mastomys coucha; assembly: GCF_008632895.1. NCBI lineage: Eukaryota > Metazoa > Chordata > Mammalia > Rodentia > Muridae > Mastomys > Mastomys coucha. Next base: position 8,088,835 of record NW_022196901.1, on the reverse strand, counting down.
GACCTCCGGACTAAACCATTTCCTTCTCATTAGGACATTCCCTCCTGGAGGAAGGATTGTGGCCCACACAGTGCAGGAAGCTCACAAAACTTATCAAGCTGAAGAAGCTCTTACGACTTAGCAGATCCATAAAGCCCCTCTCAGGATTCAGTCAGCAGGAAGGAATTACTGGCCAAGAGAAGACTTAAGAAAAGCTACCTGCAAGTTTTTTCTGGAGCTCCAGAGATGTGGCTTTTTTGAGCCATACCCATAAGGTGGGGTTGTTCTACAGTAACCCCAGCTTCTGAGAGTAACCTCTCACCCATGGAAGTGACACTAGCAAACCTCACTGATTCTGCAAGCTCGATGTAGATGTAAACATTTCTGTGGACGCTCAAGGGGCTATCTCTAGCATTTTTTCATTTCCTCCAGAAAAGCCTCACAACACTGGACTACATTAGACTAATTGAGAAGATTTATCCAAAGACAAATAAAATAGTAACTAATATAAATGTATAGATATCCTTAAAAATAATAAATACCTAGTAATCAAGACAGAATATCCCCAAAACAAATTAATATTGAGAAATAATGAGAGGAAAGTAGAAATAGTTGCAGGATAATACACATTTAGTTAGGCTATGTAATAGAAAGCCTGGAAGATAAGAAAGTCCTAGAACTATTATTTCACTTCTAAGAATAAACACAAAAAGTAAATATTAAATACAATATTTATACATTGTCAATTTCTTTTGATGATTATTATTAAATTTCTCGGTGGAAATATTTAGAATAATACCTAAATAGATATACAGGACACTAGCCTCCTTGATATTAAGTTTAAAGAACCTTTCATTTATAACACACATACAGAGGTGTGTACTTCAGTTATTTGTGTGCATATATGTGTATGTACATGTCTGTGTTAACATGTTTATCTGCACCTCTGCATGTTAAGGCCAGGATCAATGTGGCTGTCTTCTTCAATTGTTGTATGTCTTATTTTTGAAGACTGTACCTCTCACTGAACCTGTAGCTCAGGCATTTGGAGAGACTGGCTGGACAGAAAGCCGAAGAGATCTTCCTATCTCTTCCTCCTCCACAGTGGGATTACAGGCATGTACTACAACATCCAGTTTTTTATTTGGTATCCAGGCATCTAAGCACTGCTCCTTCTGATTACACAGCTACACGAAGCATCTTCCAAGCTCTTGAGTTTTTTTTTTTTAAGCAAATGCATACACTCTAAAACATATTTTACTTTTTATCATGTCTTTAAATATGTTTTGTACCATTTGAAAATAATTTTAAACTAAAATAGTTCTCCTCCTTGTCCTCCTCCTCCTCCTCTTCCTCATTTAACTTTTTCTTCTACCAGTAGCCCCCCTTTCAAGCCAGCATAGGGGCTGGTCTCAAATTCAAAATCTTACTACATCCTTCAGACTGCTATGACTACAAGTATATGCTATAAAACTGTCTTGGACCAGAGGTTTTTAAGAATTTCTTCCACTCTAAGGGTAGTATATTACCTTAAATTTCAGCATAATAAAGACAGATGCATATCAAGAAAAGGGATCATTTAAATAAACCATTTTAAAGAATTAAGTCTCTTTTAAAAAAGAACCAGACACTAAGCATTTTAGAGATGTATGCAAGATATACACAGACATGTATTAACAAAACAATTCCTCAGTTGGCATTTTCATCTAATTGGTCAAATTTACATTCTGTACAACTAAATTGACATAGCTGAGTTACATTTTTTAATGCTGTCACAATGCAATCATCACAACATAGTCCAGTGTGTTCTTTAGTACTTCAAATTATCATTCAAAATTCTTTAACTTCATTTGAATAATGTAAATACTAACATATCACCATACACAGATAACTACTTCAAAATCAACAGCACATGTGGCTTTAAAAATGGCATAGTTGGTAATAATAGAATTAGTAATTGAATGTGGAATTAGAAAAATAATTCAGATTTAAGTTGGGTACATACCGTTCCAGGTCGGGGATAAGGTATCCTGCCATCATATTGCACCCAACGATGGTCTGCACTTTCCTTATGAGCATAGGGACCATTAAAAACTGCTCTGATATCAGCCATGCTGTACACACAGACAGCAGAGCCTTTGAAGATGGAGCTGAAAGAGAGGAAGATGATCCATTCATTCTCACACTGAACACATATCTGCACTTAAGAGATGTGTGCAAAATATGTCACACATTTCTGTTGATAGGCATTGCAGAAATATGTGTCTATGTCCTGGAGGAGCTTATAGGCAGGTAATCCTGACTGACATGCAATGAGGATAACTACCTTATAGGCAGGAAAGGGAAGCATACATAGAGAATAGGCTGCCAAATGGATTATCAGGAATAACCATGGAACAGGTAATGTCCACATTGACACAAAATTTTTAGTAGGAACCATTTAGTACAGTGGTTCTCAGCCTTCCCAGTGATGTAACTCTTTAATATAGTTCCTCATGTTGTGGTGACACTCAACTATACAATTATTTTTATTGCTACATCATAATTATAATTTTGTTACTGTTATTCATCGTATTCTAAATATCTGATATGTAGAAGATCTAGTATGTGACCCCTGTGAAAGGGTCTTTGACTCCCAAAGATATCATGACCCCCAGGTTAAGAAACATTGATCAATTAAAAACTGTGTGTAAAAATGATTGAGTATGATTCTAACTCACGTATTGTTTAATTTTGAAATCATTATTATATTTATAAAGCATTTAATTATACAAATTTACATTATGTTTAAAATATTTGGATTCAAGAAAAACAGGATCATTTATCTGTATTTTTGAAGTATTTTACTATATTTGTTATTATTGTATTGTTCAAATATGACATGTAGTTCTGAGTAAGTGACGAGTTTGATTGTCTTATTCAAGTATGTGTTGAGAGGATACAAATAATGGCGTCAGGCCTGTGTGGCAAGTGTGAGTACCGACTGAGCCACCTGCCCTGCCTTTATCCATCCAGTCAAAGGGATTGCACATACCAGGTTTTGACATTGAATATGTTGTTCACATGATTTTGTTAAAATGATTTTTAAGGGAGAAATAAACTTTTATTTCTTGAATTGAGCTTATGAATTATAGCCATCTACTTAATACTTAATGTGACCATAACCATGTGGTTTCAGCAGGAATTACTAAGCAGGTGAAACTCCCACAGGAATTCTAAAGTTCTACAAGACAGAGATGACAATAGTTAGGACACATCTGTCATTTCTTTCTTGCTGTATTTCTGGAAAGCAAAATGCATTTTCTTTGAGGCTAAGACATTCTGCAAAGTTTGTTCTTAAAATTAAAATGAATCTTTCTGACCAAATGACATCATGGTGACTTTACACAAAGAAGCTAACAATTCTTTAGCATGAGAAGCTCAGTCATTAATGTTCTTGGAATTTTTATAAGTGAGAAACATCAGAAGGTAATGGTAAGCAGGCATCTAGGAGAAAAGTGATATTGTGATAATAATGATATATCTGTATATTACATTTTAAAGAAATAATGCACCATTATTAAAGGTTAATTATGTTATTTTCTTACTAGACAAAGGATAGGACTTGAATTCAAACATTATCTAAGTCTTCAGAGCAGCATTAAAAAATGAAACAACAAAGAACACCAGGAAGAAAGAGCTGACTTGTAACTTCACACTCTGGGTGGGTAGAAATTTGATAGGAAAAGAAAAAAAAAAGCACTATCTTGGGGCTCTGTCTCCCTGGCACATATCTAAATCTTATGTGTGGAATACATTGACTTCAAAGCAAGGTTTTGAATGGAAAGAGGCCAAGAAAACTATAGCTGAGATACTTGAACCACTACAGGCAATTGCCCCTCTTGTTGCTCCTCTTGCACCCTTTTTAAATGCACATGAATTGAAAAAGTGATTCCCAAAATACAGCTCTTAGGGTGTCTTCTTAATGCCCATATTAAAATATTTTCATCTTAAGTCTCATAATTAATCAAATACTATTTTATAATGTATTTTGAATCTGTAGGCAATTTCTCTTCATGATGATCTTGCCACAGGGAAAAAAATAAGCTATAAACTTTAAGATTTTATTTTAAAGGGAGATACCAGAGTAATATCTTTCCTTGTTGATAGCAATACCTCCAAGTGCTCCAGTGCTAATGTCAAAGTACAATGATAAAGAGTCGTGGGAAGATATATGCAAAACTGAAAAGTATTCTAGACAGGCAATGGAAGAGGCTATGGACTTTTAACACACCAAACATTAGTAGCCAAATTAAATAGGATGAATACAGTAGGCAGTACACTTTTATAAGGAGTTTGTGGGTACCTCTACAAACTCACAGAAGTCAGAGGAGAGCATCAATGATATGGACAAGGCAAAAATCAAACAAGAATACAGTATAAAGATGAGCCAACTTTCAGACTAGCTTTGTTGATAGGAAATGACAACTTATTGTAAAGGTTAAGTTAGTGGAATCGTCACAATTCCCATGTCTACCTGTTCAAATTGACAAAGAGGTACAGATAGGATAGTTTGTAATATAATAAGGTTCTAAGTCAAGAATGCTCTATCTTATGATGGATTACAGCTTTGTCAATGAATTCAGTCCTTCATTCATTTGTCAATGAATTCAGTCCTTCATTCATTTGTTTCCTTTGTACAACCTCTTTGGTCACACATATAGAAAGCACTAATTATGAGCATTACATATATATGCTTTTAGTATCTAACAAATTTATCCTGTGACTTCATATTAGAGATAATGCTTAATCATATGTGCAGTGACATGAGCTCAGATGAGTCACTGAATCATGTGTTGCAAAAGCAGCCTGAAAACAACAGGGGTATTCAGGGGACCCTTTCAGAGTAAAAATTATCTGTGGTAATTGAGATAAAAAGGACAAGTATGAATAGATTTCTAGGAAACAGAAAACCAAAGTCAAAAGATAAAAATATGTGTGCTATGCAACTATGAAGGAAAATTTAAAAGATCCTCTAGATATTATATAGTGTAAACATGAACCTAACAGGCTCTTAGTTTTAAATAACTGGTCCCAAGTTGGTAGTACTCTTTTGGGAGGTGGGACCTCACTGGAGAAAGTGGCTCTCTGGAAGTAGACCTTAAAGATCACACCTCACCTCTGGTTCTGGCCCTGGTTTTACTTTGCTTTATAATCTCAACTGTGAGAAAGCTTCTCTACCATAATAGATTAAATATTTGAAGGGTGAATCATTTCTCTTATAAGTGTTCTCTGGGATATTCAGTCAGAGTACTGACAAAAGTATCTAATATAACTATACTAGTTTGGGACTGAATATGTAGCTTAGAGCATGGGTATATATAGCCTATGACTGCCTAGGATGCAAACAAATATCTACTTGCCTATATGCAAGAAAAATTTCAAGGAATCAATTCATTCTCTGTAAGGCAGAAGAGATGACTCAGGGTTAAAAGTGCGTGTTGCTTTTGCAGAATACTAGAGTTCAGTTTCCAACACCCACTTTAGAAAGTTGATGGCTGCCTGTAAATCTGATTCTAAAGTATCAGATGTTCTATTCTAACCTTTATGGACATGCATACACAAGTTTAAATACACACAATACACACAGACATAACACACACATACACACACACACACACACACACGCACAACCACGTTTTAAAGCTTGAAGTAAGAAAGAACAGAATATAGTGCCTTCAGACTAGCCAGGCATGAGAGTTTGGCATAGCAGCAGAGAGCCTCATTACCCACCACAGACAAATCACATTCACTGTGGTGGCCTTTCCAGTGTGTCTCCAATTATTCAAACATGAAGTTAGTTATTAAGATAATGTATTTAATAGATACGATCAAAATACATGATCAGCTAATATTAGGGTGGTTATCTTTAAAAATCTGGGTGGACCTGATTCAATCAGGTCATAAGTTGTACATATCTCCAGATTCTGCTGTTGAAATCTTGTGTCATGCTGAGAATTGAACTTCCCTGCCTTTTCTCAGAAGCTTGCCTTTTGGATTCTGGAACAGCCTAGCAAAGTCTCAGGATCCTGTGTCCTAATTCATTACAATACAACTCTTCAGAGGTTTATATAAAAAAATACTTTAAAAAGTGCATCATGTTCAACCTACCTGGTTGTGGTAAAGACTCCATATACTACAGGGTTTCTTTCATCTCTCGTAGGGAGTAAGTAAATATCTTCTGTTAATGGAAAAATAATTATTTATAATGCATTTGTTTTACAGTATTACTGTTGCCTTTTCATAACATGTAACACTTCATGAACTCTAAGTAGATTATAAAATAATGATGAGTCACTCCAATATTAAGGAATTAGGGGTAAAAGCTTTCTCAAAAGCTATGTGACACAACCTCTATTGGTATATTTCAAACAAGTATAAAAGAAATGACTCAATTGGCAGTTTCCATGACTCTTTCCAATTAAGAATATGTGACTTCATATAAAATCAAAACCAGAGACTGGGGAAAGATATCACTCACCAGTTTAAAAACATGTTGTGCTGTAATGGCTTCAAGGTCATGTTTTAGTATAAAACTAGCTGCATGCATGGGTAGTGAATAGAGCACTGATAGTGAAGAAGTCCTAGAATGTTTTAGAGGATTATGTGAGATATGGATGTGTTTATTTTCAATATGAGTAAATCACATAATACTTAGGAAGTAATTGGAGGACTTATTCAGTTTATGTTTCATAAAAAATTAAAACATAAAAGTTAATAATATTGGCTTTATATGCAACTAATGTCTTTCCAGAACTAGATTTAAGAGTAATAATAAAAAAAAAAGAAATCTGTTTGGAGCCTCTCTGAATATGATTTGGGTCAGATGATCATGATCAGCAAGGCTTCCCTAGTCCCCAGCAGAGGGCATCATCAGAACAAGGGATAAAAACGTCCTACCTGTTGCTCCAACCAAGGAAAAAGGAATGGACTGTGTGGATAGACTGTCTAATTGCATCACCTCTCATTACTGTCATTTTGTTTTCTTTATTTAATTTGAGGATTTTTTCAGATACAGGAATACTTTCCTAATATTGTGCATCTATAGCGAGGACATATGCTTCACCTGTGCAAATGTGAATTTAGTAAGAACAATTCCCTCAGCAGTGTTCATGTTTGTGTTATCTGAATATTTGGTGCTAAAATAAAATAAATGTTGAATCACTAAATTAAGTAGTGAGACTTTTCTAAGTAACAATAATTATGCAACTTACGAAGTTCATCAAAATGGGTATCTGCTCCATCACTTCCAGGAATTGAGCAAATCAATCTTGCCTTAAGAAAAGTAGTCCATTTGTTTATCAGACTCCGTTGCCCACCTACATCATTCTAAAAGAATGGAAAACAGAAAGGTTAAAAAGTTACTAATACAAATCTATAACTAACAAAACCAGTAGGCATTACAGGTAGTATCGTATTAATATTACCTTTACAAGGCACAAAGCCTGAATATGTACTTCAACTCCTCTGTAATAGAAAGGTTTTCACTCAACTGTAAAAGTTTTCTTATGCTTAAGTGAATGCAATGCAAGCAATTTAACTCTCATGGCTGAGCAGATGCATGCAGAACTGCAGTAATTAAAGCAGGCTGGGATCAAACCTCTGTCTGCCAAGTTTCTGTTCCATGGCTTATAAAATGCTAATACATTTCTAGTTTGTCATTGACCAAATATGATTAATGACTTGAAATTCAGTTATTTTGATGATCAGATGGAAAATTTTGTACAATATATTTAGTATACTGCCAGGCAACTTGAGTTCAATATCCATTAGAAAGACTTATATATCATTAATGAATTTGAAAAAATATATTTTAATGTTTTAAAAATAGACTTCATTATAGAGTTAAAAGTGTCCTTTCTGATGTATTACTAATTAAACATCAAAGAAACATAGGCATATACATACATACATATGAAAATATTTTGAATATTAATCTGCATAAAACTTCTACTCAAAAGTTTTTTATTTAAAATGGTTTTAAATGTCAAGCCAAAAATAAATATCCATATCAAATAAATAGGATAAACAGAATTATGTTCCTTTATATACTGTTTATAAGATTTTAAAAAATGCATTTGAATAAGCTAGCTTTTTATGTTGCTAATAATAAATAAAATGCAGATGATTCATGGAATGTACACATTAAACATTTTATTTCAATAAAAATATTCTTAGATTCAGTTTCTATTATTTTACTTTCATTTAACTATAAGTTACCTAAATCTGTTGTCTTTCCTCATTCCAATTTTTAGAAAAGTTAATGAAAAGTTAATTAACAAACTTTATATTTGACTATCTAGTACCTACCTTCTCTAGGTTGCTAAATGTCTATAATCTAGACCAAACTGAAGAAAATATCTTACTGACTACCCTAAGCAATAAAATTGAGTCCACATATGTAAAAAAGCAGACACAGAAGCAAGACTAGAGAGCCTCACACCTTCAGAGAAATTAAGATCAAGCACAGAGTTACACACTGTGCAACTCTCATTGAAAACCTTCCCTAGTCAACAGGGATAGCTCTTGACCAGTAAAATGAAGTAATAATTATTTTCTTAATTTATTTTTTAAAAAATATTTAATTTTTAAAATTATAACAAATTACAATATAAAGTAAAAGATAATTTTATACTTGAAAGGCATTGATCTTGAATAAAAGTATACTCATGTACTTAATAAATTAAATATAAGATCTCATAGATTTTTTTCTCACTTTGTAAAAAGTTGACATAGGCTATCATTTTGTTGCCCTATCTGGCTGGGACTCACTGTATAGACCATTTTGGCTTAAGCTAGCAGAATTCCTCCTTCTTCTGTCTTCTCAGAGCTGGGATTAAATGGGTATACTACCACACTCAACAACTATCTCTCTCCTTTAAAGTTTAAATGATTCCAAGGCATTATGAATAAGAGAATATATTTGTAGCTTAGTGCTTATGTACTTGAGGTTACACATATAAATATATATTTATATGTATATGTATATATACAATAAAAACACAATGCTATACATAGAAAGTACTTAAAATCAAAACAAACATAGGAGGTTTTTTGGTGAAGTTTTTGTTGTTTTGTTTTATCAAGAATGCAGCTTAGAATTTCTGCTGTTTTGATGATAATAAAAATATATGATAGCATTTAATTTTTAGCTGTTTTATGTTATCATGAGAAAATCAAGTTCCTAATTTCTTCACCTACTAGAATATTCTTCGATGTATCTTCAATCTGGTGCTTAATACACATATTTAATAGTTAAGAAATAACCACCCTTACAAATGACATTGACGAAGTTGCTTAAACAAGTTTGGAAAGCCAAGGATATAGAGCTCCTGCTGCAGTTCCTGTACATTGAAAACATGCAGACAGGTGTTTGCAAAGAGGCAGACTTGATACTAGGCCTTTACAAATACAGGCAATGTCAGGATACAGGGAGAAAGATTAGTTGCAGAAATGGCCCAGGGGCTGGAAGTTAGGGGAAAAGTACAGCAGACAGAACAATCCAAAACATAGAGAACCAAGACAAAGATGGCTTAGAAGAAAACTGGGATCAATTAAAATAGTGAAGGAAAATGTTGGAAAAGTAAATTAGGAGGCGACCAAGGGAGGCTTTCATATGTGGCCAAGGTGCCTGTGTGTTATTAAGTACACAATGAAGAAGCACTTAGAGATTGTAATTAGGAAAGAAATGAAATAATTATATTTGTCTTTGAGAAAACCACACAGCATACTTTAATGTCACTCTAGTAACAGGCATGTCTATAACCGCTTTTAAATTTCTCTTGTATATGTTTATTATTTGATCACCATTGCTTAAACAATATTCTACCGAGCTGTTTGACAATTCTGATGTCTCTGAAGATGTAAAGGCAGACTGATCTAAAATATGGCTTTCTAAATGCTCATACCTCAGAAAGTACCACTCTTTTCTAAATATACTGGTATAGAAAAGGTCAACAAATATGAAAACTTTTTCCCCTTCTTCTATTTTCATTCTCATCTATGGTAAACATGAGACAATTCTAACTTACTAGCTCTCAATTTGTTGATTAAAACGATTATTTCTACAGTGTTGTTTTTTTTTTAACTTGACAATTAAAAGTTTCAATATTTTAAGGAAGTAACCTTTGCTCTCGCCTCCCTACCCAGAAGCCTTGTCCAGTTAATAAACAAAAGATAAAAACAGAGAAATCCAGCCCAGGAAGTTCTCTGCACCAGACTTTGTTCTTTCTTCTGCAAGAAAGTGTCAGTCTGACCTTGTTATCCAGCTCCCAGACCCTGTGTTTGTTTGCAAATCCACAGAATCCCCTCTGAGAACTTTAAGCCCAGAAGAGGGCTGAAAGGAGATAATCACTTTGCTTGCTTTTGTGAAGTTCTAAAGAAATCAACAGTCTCACTAACACAAAGAATTTATTATTGAGATGTCAGAATCAGTAGCTGGTGGTCACCAGTCAGTTCTGTGTGCCCCACTCTAGTTATCACAGCCTCTTTGTTACAAGATCCTCTCCACAAAGATGCACATGAAAGAAACAAAGAGACAAAGGTAAATAAGCCTGACCTCTTGTGCTCCATCTGGGTGGTACCCAAAGAGAATGCCTCTCTTTAGCCACTTGCTTGGGTTTTGACAACATGTTGTGAATTGTTTAGACCTAGTAATGAGTAGATCAGTCACAATGCATCCTAATGGATAGAACATATTTCTTCTGTGCAAGCAAACTTAGGTTCACATAAATATTAAACAGACATGTAAAGGAGTTCAAGGCTGTCACACATGAGCTTCTATGAGTGTGTCTTGTGACCTTGTGGGTCATAGTTCTGGGTTCATATGCTAAATAAGGTTTAATCTGTATATACTACAACTCTTGTGGATCTCTCCACACCTTGTATTGTCATTTTCACCTCTTTATTGTAAAACAAAGACCTAGGGAAATATATTAACTGACCTTAAATTGTAATGAAAATCGATAAAATTTTCAAAGTGTCTGAAAATTTATTGAAATCATATGTTCAGGGGATGGAGATGTACTGAGTAGGCAGAATGCTTGGGAAAAATTGTACAAAGATACTTGTGGCTAGTTTTCTTCTCTGTACCTTTCTGTAATGATTTACATATGCATATTTTTGGTTTTTCCTTTAAGGTATCTTATCTGTTCATTGTTAGTAGGTAGTATCTCAGGGTTTCCATTGCTGTGAAAAGACATCATGACCAAGGCAACTCTTATAAGGGATAGCATTTCATTGGAGCTGGATTACAGGGTCAGAGATGTAGTCCATCATCATCATGGAAGGAAGCAGGGCAGCATCCAGGCAGGAGGTACTAAAGGATCTGAGCGAGCTTTCTATATGTTGATCTGACTGTAGCCAGGAGAAACTGACTCTTCAGCACTGGATGGAGCTTCAACCCAACCCCACAGAGACATACTTCTTCCAACAAGGCCACACCTCCTAACAGGATCAGGATCACTCCCTACGGGGCCAAGCATATTCAAAGCAACACAGCGGAGATAGTGATTTTTTACCTGGAACTTCTTGTGTCATCTCACCCATTTCTATGTGAATCACTGAGGCTTTTACATTTGTTGCAGCAACTCACCTGAGAGGATTGCTGAGTATAATGCCATGTGAATATTTAACTGACTCGCTTCTAAATTAATGTTAGTATTATATCAATAGTTTCTCTTTTATTTTCATTTTTAGTAGCAGGGGCAGTTATGTTATTCTTCCCCTGAATGATTTATAAGAAACCACAGTTACAATTTACTGCAAAAGAGACAGTGTAAAAAATTGGGAAAGGATGACATTGTTTTCTCATTTGTTTTTGAAGGGTATAGCTTACTGACATATATTGTTTCCCACAATGTATAGAAATATCCTCATTAAATCTCTATTTTGTAGTGCATTTAAAAATATTTATTTAATTCTTAATTAATTAAGTTATTTATTAAATTATTATTACTTAATTTAATTATCTAATTAATATTTATTTTAAATTCTTTACCTGGAGGAGATGGTTAGAGGAGACACAGCACACATCTGTAGGTCAGAGGACAACTTGAAGAAATCAGTTTTCTCCTTCAACCATTGGGCTCTCATGCTTGGTGGCAAGCGGTTTATACCTGTGGAGCCCTCTTACCCATCCCTAAAGTACTGCTGTTAGCATTCCTTCTAGGGTCTTCCCCACAGTGACCTGGCTACAGCCAGGTATTCCTGACTCCCTATAAAAGGGGCTGTTTGCCCTCCTCAGTCTCTTACTTTCCTACATTCCTATTCTCCTACTCTTTCACTCTCTTACCTGTCTGGCTCTTCTCTCCCCATTTCCTTCCCCTTCTCTCCAGGGTTCCTGGCTGGCCTCAAGTATCTTTCTCTCTCAATATCTATCCATCCATCTATCTATGTATCTATGTATCTATGTATCTATGTATCTATGTATCTATGTATCTATCTATCTATCTATCTATCTATCTATCTATCTATCTATCTATCTCTGCCTTTCTATTTCTCTACTGCCTCCTCAGTCCCTCTCCCCATGCCCTAAGTAAACTCTATTCTATACTATATACTATGGCTGGTACCTTGGGGATCAGCTAGATCCCCTTGGGGGATAGCTCAGCATGTGCCCACAGAGGCCCTTCCACCTCACCATACTGTGCCTCTACCAAACATATCCTGGCTCTTTCTTTCTTTTTTATAAAACACAACAACCACTATATTATAATGTACATGGTCAATGTCAAATGAGACTTTGTGGACATTACTGGCATTCTTTAGCATATTTTAGCACAGGACTATTTTAAGCCTGCTAGACGCATATTTTTATTACAAATGGCAAATCAGATAAAGTATATGAAAGACTGAAAGAAAGCATCCATTAAGTCAAAATCATTAAGGTACAAAATTTCCCTAATGTTATCTGCTGACTTTGTCGTAGTCTAGAGATGACCTATGTATTTGCCTCCAACAGATAGTAGCGTCAGTGACAGAATAATATTTTATTTTTGAAAAATATATATTTTATCATACTTCAAAACAAAACCAGTTTTGTTAATTCTAAGTATAGTACAAGAATAAATGCTGTTGATGAGAGACACCGGAGAAGACAGCACAAAAAAAAAGATGTTTGTGTTTATGTGTATCATAAATTTACCCTCTTCCCTTTGCACAAGAATATACAACTCTGAGCAAATATTGAAATTTTAGTCAAAGGTGAATTGATAACTCTATTATTATCCTAATTTCTTGGAGTGTATTACGCTCTAAGGCATTGGATTTGAAAAATCTGTATATTCACAAAGTTAGTCCATTAATACTAATGAATGTTTTTAAAGACATAGTCACATTTATTTCATGCTGGCCTGGAACTCACTGTATCGCAGAGGATAACATTAAACTTCTTATCCTCCTGCCTATATCTCCCAAGGGTTAGGGTTCCTTCCAATCATACAGCACCATGCCTAGTTTTATACCATGCTGGATATAAAAAAAAAATCTATATAGAGTTTCAAGGAAAAGTTTTCTTACTGTTTTTGTTTGCTGATTTGTTTCTTAAGTAATAGTTACAGGAAAGTGTTTGTGATTTTCTGTTGGAGAACATGAATGAGAATAAGGAAAACCTGTTTAACTATTTCAAAAACTCATATCATTAGAGATACAGGGCATGGATAACACATTATACTAAAGAATTTATTGTCTAAGCACTAGCAGGTTAAGTTGGGTAAACATAGGCATGCTTGCCGTTTGTATCAAGGCTCACTAAATTTTGTTTTTAAAACTACAGCAAACATTATAAATCCCTTCCCAAGAATTTTTCTGACAGAAAAGCAGATGGAAGTACAGGCAAAACACATCTGTAACTGAGGGCACTAAATCTCTCACTTAGGTTGCAAGTGACACTCTGAAAGTAAGCAGAAAACCACAGCTCAGAGGAGATCAATAAATACAGAAAAGTGTCATCAGGCTAAAAACACAAATCTTCAAAGGCAGTGATGGTCCAAATAGGGCCATATATCAAAACAGACAATGCAAGTGGAATTGAAGCAAACAGCTATTAATGAGACCCCTAGGCAAGTTATGTGTCAGGGCTATCCAAATTGAATTCCTGGCATGGACAAAAGGAAATGCTCAAAACAAAAGGGGAACTGGCATGGCCTGCAGCTGGAACTTAGAGTGGGCTGTGTAAGTAAGCCTGACACAATGCTTCCAAAAATGAAGGGAATCCACCAGTAATCAAAACAGCCTTGAGGGGCAAAGCTGAGAGCTATCCCCACTAAAGGGATGAGCAGTTACACACACACACACACACACACACACACACACAATCTCTCTCTCACAGTGGTGGGGGAGGTTGTATAGATAAAGTGGTATCTGAAAGTGCTGAATTTCAAAGTAAATAGGCAGCAATCTTTCCATAATGTATTTCATGCTTCTGTGACTGATCATTGAGTCAATGTGTAATTTCTCACCATGGGCATCTATATAGTGTATTATCTATGACAAAAATTCTGAGGTGTAAGATGGCCCACTTTGTGCTTCAAAATATTGACAGTTAAACAAGAGTGAAGAATTTAATAGAGATTAACAAGGATTTTCAAAATCATAAAATAGGAAAATCACCCTATTTTAAGTATGAAAAAGTCGTTAAATAGTTGGACTATACCACCATAATATTATGATAGATAATTCATTAGGAAACATGCCTTGTATGTTGAAAATGATTTTTAGTTTGAAAGAGGGTCTGCACATAAAGGTTTTCTCCTTGCTTACTATTATTAATAAGTTAATTGATATCTCTCCCTTTCACATGCCCCAGCCAAAATTTATATTGTTCTCATTATTAATAAATTTTTACCAGATGTGGTTTGAAATTACTTTGATTGTATTCCTAAAATGGTCTACATTTACAATTTACAATTATTTTTAAATCAGGAAAAAAACAGGATTAGAAAGATGCTCAATAGTTAAAAGCACTTGCTGGTCTTCCAAAGGACCAGAGTTGACTCCCAACACCCAGCTCAGGTGGTTCAGAGCACCCTGTAATTCCAGCTCCTGAGAGCCAATAACATTCTGGCTTCTGTGAGTACCTGAAGCCATGTAGCAGATACTCACACATTTACATATAAATAAAAATAACAAAATAAATTCTCTTTTCTTAATAAAAACAAAATAACAGTAACTTCTACATTATAACAAATACAATGTCAGGTGGGCATGATGTCACATGTCTGAAACTCAGAAAGAAGAGATAAGTGAATTGGGAGAGTTTGAAATTAGTATGCACTCCACAGTGGGTCCTACGGTAGCCTGGCCTTCAAAGTGAAATAGTTTGTCCAACCCAACAAAAGGAACAGAAACACAACACAATGCTACAAGTTGCCTACACAACTTGGTAGTTAACCCCCAGGATACTACTACTACCTTCTTCAGCACATGAAAAAATTCCAAGAGTTAAATTAGATCTAAAACTCTATGTATATGAGATGTAATATGTGTGGGCACACATTTCTTTTATGTATGAAAAGCAAGGTTTTCATTCTTATATCTAAGTCTCCTACATCAGACTGTTATGTGCTCACACCCAGAAATCTATGTCACTGATCAATACCTTCCTAATTATCAGTTATCACAGGTAAATCCAAATGCTCTCACATAAGCCGTACATTTCTTTGGTACAATACACATGGAAGATGTGGGTATCCATGTTGTGTAGATTAAAATGGAGAAAGTTACAAGAGGGTAGCAGGTATATATTAAGTTGCATGTTTATAAGCAGGCATTATTTGTTATCTTCTGACTGTCAAACGTGGCTTTTAAATCCTTATCATACTTGAATTTTTGGACTGTAACATCATTGAAAAGTTGATTTTCTCTTCCTTCCTTCCTTCCTCCCTTCCTTTATTCTTTCCTTTCTTCCTTCCTTTCTTTTATCTTTCTTTTTCTCCTCTCCCTTGTCTTCTTCCTATCCAATCTACTTCCTATCCTCACTAATAGATAAAAAATATTTTATTTTTTCCAAGTACTAGGATTAGAGATAGCTGTCCATCCACAGCAACAGATTATTGTTTTAAATCAAATTATCTTTACCTTGACTGGTGGGAATTCTCCTTCCCATTCAGCCATAGCAAAAAAAAAAAAAAAAAAAAATCCCTAAATGTACAAATCTTTCTAAACAATTTTAGGAACTTTTATGACTCAAGAGCCAACAGTATATCAGTGGCTTTCAAAGTCAAGAATCCAGACTCTACAGTGCCCAGCTTCATGCTTTCAAGTAGCTTAATAAGCTTCTACTTTCCAGATCCATGACTTCTATTTTAAAAATCCAGTTACCAAGAATATAGCAGTGCTTCTATATATGGCAAGTGTCTTCTGGGAAGGTATTAACTATGAGGGATGTATTATATAGGGTCGATATCATTTACAGGAATGGAAACAAGGAAGTAGTTAAAATGTACCATGAATTCAGTTCTTGATTGATAGTCATATTTCAATATAACACCATGCAACTAGTGCATTAAATATTGTCGATATGAGCAAGACTATGATCATGTATTGAACTAGTCTGTATTGATATATCAATGAAATAATGATAATTATTCACACCTTAGATGTGTATACATAGATTCTCTTTTAAATATCTCCCAAATATAACTTCATGTCTTTGTTTCTACTATGTTGGATATAACAGGCTTCCTAATCACAAGTATTTCTCAATCCAGATACACTCTTCAGCAGGTAACTAAATATATTCACCTTGTCTCTCTGTACCTTAAATCATATTGAATAACTTCCCTATTGCCTACAGAATAGTGTTCTCATTTGATAACATGGAGACAAGACTTCTTACCACCTGATTTACAACAAAGATAGTGCTCTGCTGACACATGCCTTGAATTCTTGTTACAAGATTTCAGCATTCTGTGAACAGAATCTACCTTGACAAATGCTGCCTGGAATGTCTGTCCTCTATTCCTCCATGTAGGATAGTCCTGTTTATATTCTATGATTCATTATAATCGTGCCCTTCATTTGATCTCTTCAAACTTCATTTGACATGATAGCAACTTCTCATGTCTCTTATTTATGTCATATTTTATTATTAGTATACCTTTGGTGCATCTTGAAATTTACTTTTGAAAAAGGTGACTGAGAATTAGCATTGTAGTATGTTTTTTTAGGGAAGGAATATTCTGTTGCTGTTGGTGAAATAGTCAATGATAATGCAAGGAAAGATTATAATACTGAACATATTAGCCTTTCACTTTAACAATGTTTAATCTTATGTATGTACATGTGCACATAAGAATGTGTATGTGTGTGTGTGTGTGTGTGTGTGTGTGTGTGTAAATGTGTGAGAGTCTGTTTCTGAAACCACTTAACAGTAACTTTTTGCCAAATAAGTCAAGAAAACAGATTATTCAGCTCAATACAACACCATTTCTTATGTTTTATAACAGAAGTGGCATGAAATTCTTATACTCTAAACAGTTTCTTTTCATGCCAATGTATTAGAAATAAAAGCAAACAATTGCAGCAAGAACTAAACATTTGTGTTTTCAAATATGGATTGTGGGAAAACGTCAGCAGAACAAGCAGCATAAAGGACTCCTGTTCTACTAGAACAAAACCTAGTAAAGTGGGAAACCCTTCCATGGCTTTCTCTCCATTTGTCAATTATGAAATCTTCCTTCTTGACTATTTTCTTAGAATTATCAACTCAATTTTGTCTCATTATAAGAATATGCTTTTTTATATTACTTGAAAAAACATAGGGAGATGATATTAAGATGATATTTTGGAAGTAAGGAAAATAAACATAAAAGAATATATTCCAAGTAATGTCAGAAGAATTATTTTACATGAAAACAACATATAACTTCATAGTGAACATGAGCTGGATACACTGTAGGTAAATTGCAAGGAGAGCATTTGGAACCAGATATCATGAACCTTTGACTAGCAGATCATAGTGAGCAATCTTAGATGGCACCCAGTTAAAAGAATGAGTAAGAGACAAGACACACTGAGGGAAAAGTCTCAATTTTGTTCATCAAGCTCACCCATCACATGTCCCTATTTGATCTTACAGTCTGTTAGAATGATAAATTTATAGTCTTATTGTATAATCTCAGAGACTTTTTAATTTGTGAAGACTCATTAATTGCATTTTCCCTGCATTTTCAGAATTTCAGTAGTTTGATCACAGCTTACAATATGCTCATGCTTAGAGACCTGCCTGTTGGTATAATTTCTATATAGAAATTGACAAATGTTAAGTCATTCATCTACCTTTAAATTCACTTACAGCAGAATAAAACCATTACTTTATGACAAATAATACTCAATTGGATTTTACACATTAAGATATTAATACTGAAATTCACAAAGAGCATACTTGTCATATGTGTTTTTTCAAAGACTCATGAAATAAATCTGCTTGTAAACTCCTTTTGATGTTTTTAATATACTCCACTTATTTAAAAGAGCCAATCTACTGCATGGCTTTCAGGGCTGGCATACTGTTATGTGGCATGCTTCAGTACACTAATGTACCAGGAGTAACTCCAGGCATGGCCATTCATCCCTAGCAGGAGAATGTAAAAAAAAGACTACAGATTCTTGGACTCTGAGAGAATAAGGATGCTTCTTAGAAATTCTGTCCTTTTTGGGGAAAAAGAGGATCAGTGAGAGAAGCATTATTGACTAGGAGGGGAAGTAAAGAATGGTCTGGTCTCACAAGTCAGCTTCATTCAAAAGACATGTTGTCATTAGCCGTTTCATGTGTGGTGATGGTTTGTATATCAGCCCCTGGAAGTGTTCAAAAGCCTGAGGGCACAGACTGAAATGAAAAGTGACAGGCCTACTTAAAGTAAAGTTTGTTTAAGACCAAAGAAGGATTCCCTGCAGAAAGCATTTATTAACTTAACAGCTCTTGCTCATAGTAATTGATTTATTTCTTCTCAGGAACGTTCTTTCTGCAGAGTCAAAACCAGAAAGAATACATACATTTGGAAATCAAGGCTGGCTCCAGTCCTGTCACTGTTCCATAAAGACCATAGTAAAACAACTAAAAGCCTTGATGGAACAAAATGTAAGCATCTCAAGATGTTAATTTAGTTACTATAATTTACATTAAATGGCAGTATTCAAAAGTAATTGCAGTATTCTTGAAAATAAACATTCTATCTTTTCTTAATTTTTCTCTTAGAACTTAGTCTGGATTAATTGTATAGGATGTATTTAATATAATAAGCTATAGTTATATTTCAAACTAAGTCAGCCCAAACAAAATACATGGTTGTTAAATATGTGATGTGTATTAATAAAAGCAGAGACATGATTTTGTTAGTGTTTAAGTTATTCTCAGTATTCTATTTTAAGATAAGATTGTTTAACACTACATGAAAACCTTATTCCTCTGGGGATCAGCACAGTGTGTGCTCTCATTGGAAAGAGCAGTAAGTAACAGAGCATCTAGGCAGAGAGCCAATGACATGCAAGACCAGGGAGGCAGAACAAGCACTGAAAATAAAATTCGATATTTGAAAATAACTTTACCTTTGCTCGTCACAATTGCATCTCCAAAATTACACATATTACATAGAATTATATATATTAGTGTAAACTCATCTTACAACTTTATCAATAGTGGATGGTCACCATTCCTTCAACACTTAAGATGAATTACTTTTACTTCATACATATAGATATAATTCTTAAGAAAAAATAAGTGAATCTTGCCTTACAAACTCTTCCAACTCTTGAAAGAATGCTTCTGTCAGAAGTGCTGCCTTCTTGAGATAATTCCCGAAAGAAGAAATATATTTTATCATCATCTGGATTATAGGTGTCTGGAATGGGGAATGTGCCAATAAATTTTGCTCCTGTAAGGACAAAAGGACAGTTACAATGTAAAACAATAAAATAATCCAGCCAGAATTGTCTTTGAGACTTTTATACATCAATTAGCAGAGTTTTGAAAAAGTAATGTGAGAGGTGAATATAGGAAACAAGATGTGCAGAAAAACATGGCACTGTGTTAGCGCACGTGGCAACACAAAGAGCTAGGGAACAAGCCTGGGAGGAGTTTCTGGAATGGGTGACAAAGTATTAGGTGATGCAACTCTTAGTGATTTCAGCAAAATCAGTCACAGACCATCTAATCACAAGTTTATATCCTGAGAAATAAATTATCTGGTGATAATTCATCATTACTATTCAAACATTACAGATTATAATTACAGGAAAATAACTGGCCACAATGTCACTAGGCAATATAATCTTGTTAGATCTCTTTCCATACAGAATATAAATGCTCTACTGTTGATCAAAATGTCATACAGATGACTTGAGAGGATTTTTTTTTTACCATCTAAAGGTTCTGATTCTATATTCTCTTTATGATGAGACTGGTTTTTTAATGCCTGTGTGATTTGTAAGGAACTTGGGGAAACCTGTACATCTCATTAATTATGACCATTGTAGAATTCTTTATTTTCCTGTGTGAAATTCACCAGACGTGGAATAAAAATGACCAGTACTGACTATGTTATCTCTAGCATATGCCCTAGAGATACTCTTTCTGAGTTTATATTTTAAAGATGTTCTTAGGCAATTTTGTACACATGACCTTAGTGAAAAGTCCAAGAATCTATTTATGCCTAATATTTCTTATAATATGGAGATACTAGTGTTATTTGTCTAGTCATATTGAGTAGTATCTACTACTGAGTTAGTATACACAAAAATACTTAGCAACCAGCAGTACCTAGTATTCAATAAATATAAATCATAGCTTGCCACAGTAGCACATATTTGTAATACCATGTCACAAGTACAAGGCCTACAAGGTGTGTTCAAGGCTTACCTATGCAATTTAGTGAGATTCTGTCTCCAAATAGAAAATATAAAAAGGACTGGAGACACCTAAGTGGTAAAGCAGTTTTATAGCTTGTATTAAGTCTGGACTCCAACACTAATAGGAGCCCAAAAATTATAAACTAAGGCAAAGATCAATGTAATATATTTTGATAGAGACAGTGATGACAGTGACTGCCATGGTTATGAGCACAATGTGGCTGGGAACCCTGATCACAGCATGTACTTGCAGTAATGACATAGAGCTATTCAAAGTTATAAAGGCTGTCTGTCCTGGCCTAGAAAGGCATCCCGAATATATGGCCAGTTACAAAGTATTTGCACCATGAGAGGCAAAACCCCTTTGTGCTGCTTCTAAGTCTGATAAAGTTTCCTAATGCCTTGATTAGAAAGAACTGAGCATTTCAAGTTGTTTTGTGTAACTGTAAGCCAGCCTGATAACAGGTCTGTGTTTGGTTCAGAAGAGGTGGTTGGAATGAAAGCAAAGATAAACATGGTTCTCTGGGAGCAGAGGAACCAATTGTGTTAAAAACAATATATGAGGAACCTGCAGGAATCACATTGTTCTTGATGATTTCTGCCTGAGAATATGATTTTTATATATCTCAAGAGTTTTGAAAAATTATTTTCCAGAAAACGAATGGCTGTTGACCAAGGTCCCATAAAGGAAGCTTCATAGTAGCCTTCTTTAAAAGTCATGCTTTCACACATCTTTAATCACATGGGTCAAGAATTCAAGACAAACTTTGGCTACTTGAGATAATTTCTCAAATTAAAACAACCAAAACATTCTCTCTCTCTCTTCCTCTCTTTCCCTCTCTCTCTCTGTATTTCATACACACACACACACACACACACACACACACACACACACACACACAGAGAGAGAGAGAGAGAGAGAGAGAGAGAGAGAGAGAGAGAGAGAGAGAGAAAGAGAGAGAAATCAAGTAATTAATACTTCTGTTACTACCAGCCTAGCCTTGCTGCCAGCCCTTAGTCTCATATTCAATCTCTTATGCCCTAAGAAAAGAGAAGAGACATGCCCGAACAAACTTCTTTTCTTTATTCCTTATTATTTCACAATGCATTCTTATATTTCTTATAATCCGGCTTTGGTTAAGACCTAAAAAATACCTAGAAATTACTTTTAGAAAAGCACATGAGACTTGAAAAATTTACTTTTCAATGTATCTTAAATTGTCAAGGCTCAATCACATTTCTACTCAAGCTTTTGGTCTAGAGTGTGGCCTACCAGACTAACATTCTAGTTGCTGACAAATTACAATTGATTTTTAAACCTGAGAAAAGTAGAAACAATCATTTTTACTAACAAACACTTTTGACTTGTTATTTTAATATTTTCTTAAAAGGAACCATCACAGGTAAGGACCATGGATGGCATCTCTAATGTTAGTTCAGTGAGGTTGAGGTCAAGATCATCCTTGCCTAAGTAGCAAGTTGAGGCCAACTTGGACTACAGAAAACCCTGTTTCAAACAAAAAATTATACAGATAATAGGAAACACCATAATTTTTTTCTATATGTGTGACTAGGACTTCAATAATTTAATGAAAATAAATCATTAGTATTAATGCTAAGGACTGCTAGGATCGAATAATAACCAATAACTACTGGCTTCAATATTCATTTGTAGTAGGTAAACATTTGCATATGTATTAAAATGCTGAAGCAAACAAGCTCTGATACTGCAGTTACCTTAAAAGGAGCGTCATTGTGGAAAATGCTAACATTCCTCCAGACATTAAACATGGATTTGTAATACTGTACAGAATGTTTTAACAGTCTCTAATGCAACGCTGTAAAGCTGGATGAAAATCTACAGTCATAGGTTAGTTACATGGGCATTAACTGAAAAGTAAAAACCAAGACGCTTTTAATCATCTGAATTTATGTGTCAGTGACATGGATATGAACATTCTGTAGATAAAGATTAGCCAGTGGTGAAAATGAATGGCTGAATGAGAGAGAGCAAGGAATGAATAAGTAAATCTTTAGTACTTAGAGTACGCATAAAGGAGGCCAAGACAAATTATTTAGAAATCATAGGAGTATGATTGGCCCTCTTCTTTTAGACAAATACAGGAGCTTAAAACAGACATTAATCTGAGAATAATAGATTGTAGCACTTAAATATAAAAGCAATAAAAGTTACACGTGCATTATGATGACTCTTGAAATGTTGGTATGCTTTTGGATCTAGGTAGCAGACACAAGTTTTTTTCTTAGTTTTAAATTTATCATTCTCTTTGACACTATTCTATTCTATTTTATTATGTGCATGGACATTTTGCTAGCATGTGTATCTGTGCACCACTTTCATGTATGTTGCCCACAGACTGAGAAGAGGTTCTCAGAATCTCTGTGACTAGAGTTACCATGGCTTGTGAGTTATTATGTTGGTGCTAGGATTAGAATCCAGGTATTCTGGGAGAACAGGGAGTGATCATTATTGCTGTACCATGTCTCTAACATACTAATATACATTGATAATGAAAACTTAAAATCATTTGTATAGTGGTATGAAATGCACATTCTTGCCTGGTATGGTAGCATAAGCCTTTAATCCTAGCAGTCAAGGTATGGGAGGTGCAGTGTGGAAGTAGAAAGAGGCAGGAGGTTCTCTGTGATTTTAGGGCCAGCAAGATCTACATAGTGAATTCCAAGACAGCCAGAGCTACATAATGAGAACTTATCTTAAAACAAAACAAAACAAACAACAAACAAAACACAATAACAAAACCCAAACCATCCAAACAAAAAGACTGACAGTTTATAATCTTTTCTTGAGAAAAAAAATGGGGACTTCATAATTTAAAACAGAAAACTACCAAATAGTCAGACCAAATGAAAAGAGGAAATTGTTTATAAAAGATTCTTCAAGCTGAATATGGTTACTCAATCCAAGAACTTTGGATAATGCCGCAGGAGGACTGCTATGAGTTCAGGGCAAGCTTAGCCTGCATAGTACATCCTAGGCTAGTTTGAGCCATGGAATGAGCTTCTCCAGCATTAAACAAACAAACAAGACAGGCACAGTAGCAAAACCCTTTAATCCTAGCATTTGGAAGACAGAGCTAGGTGGAGCTCTGTGAGTTCAAGACCAGCCTGGTCTACAGAATGAGTCAGGACAGACCGTTCTTTGTTACCCAGAGAAAACTTGTCCCCAAAACAAACAAACAAACAAACAAACACTCCTAACTAAATAACTAAATGTGTTTCTGTAAGACAATCCGATGAGGAGTTGGGAGAATGGTCATGTGAGTTGATTTATCCTGATTGATCTTCCCTCTATTTACATAAATGGACAGTGTGTAAAGAGTAGAATGAATGTACAAGGTGTGAAGAGAGCACAGGCATTTGAGACATGCTGAGGGTGTGCTGCAGACATACACAGGGCAACCTTTTTGAAAGTGAAAACATGCAGCTGCGGCCGGAGAATACCCCTGAAATGACAAAAAGCTAGAGTGTGACAGCAGCCCAGCTTTCAGGAATTCTGCATGACACAGATGGCAGAAATTACCAGTGTTGCAAGCACTGATCTTTCAACTGTTAGATAACATAGAACATGCAACATCCATGACTGTGTTATTCAGTCATTGCTGACTTTTATTGAGTGCGGTTCTTTTACAAGTTTTGGAAGAAAATTATTTTTGAGGGAAAGTCAAAGCCAACTGTTTATTATATGAAGAAATCTAATTATGGAAGAGAAGAGCGAGTATCAAGAAGTGCTCTGTTCTGTGATTTAAACAATAAACATACTTACAAGCTAAAAATAAATACAAGTTTTGAGAATAGTGCATTTCTTTCTTTTAGATTATACCAAGGTCTTGTCTTAGAACACTGTTGTTAGCATTTTATGATAGAAATTCTTTCCTGATTGGCTGCCAATTTTCGGTAAAAATAGCTATCATTTAATTAGTGCATGGCTGTTGAATTCAACAATTTAAACCCATAGCAATAGACACCTGGGCTTTATTATAGCAAACTCCCCTCCCCCTGTCATTTAAAACATGTGTCCTAATAGGGACAGAGTTTGAAACTATGAGCTTTTAGAAGTGAACTCTAACATGACACTGCCAAATGAAGATGACAAAATCTTAGCCTTCAGAACAGAACACGCTCTTTCTCCCACAAGTCTCTGTTGCACAGGGTGATCATACCTATCCCAGTATACTTTATTGACAGTGATTTTCTAATTGCCTTTGATTTCTTCTAATGTTGTCTTCCAATTGTCTTAACGTCTCCTTCCATGTGGGACAATTTACAGAGAACAGAGAGTTTCAACAGAAACTTTAAATTAAAATCCCCTCTAATATGGTAAAAATGAAAATTTAAAACAAAAGTTCCCAGCTACTCCAGAAAGAAAACAAAAGCACATGCCTCCAAAGTTCATTACTTGTTTCCATGTTCCAAGTGGTGACATTCTGTAGATCCACTCTGAGATTCTAAAAAAACCTCAACCCCATTTGAGTAACCACCCTGTGTTGTCCCTGTGTCCCTGCCTCTGTATGTATCTAAAGATCATATTGATGGGGAATGAGATTGGCTTAAGCTTTCCTGAGAACTGCACATAGGGTTTCTGTTCTGTTATTCTGTATCCTGATAACGTATTTAAAAAAAGAGTTTCAAGGAAGACTCCAGCACTTGATTCTTGAGTCATGAAGGAGGCCAGGAGGTCCTACAAGGGAGTCTGAACAAGGGAGACATTGGCCGTTCTCATTCTGGCTGTTCCCAAATGGGGTACAGGACACTGCATGGTGTGCATTTAAGGATTTTAAATTTCCTGAGTAATCAGCACCTTAATTCTACTAAATGTTCATAACCATTATATGAAAAATAATTGCTCAGCATATATATATTATATACATATAATCTTAACAATTAAATTCCAGTGAATTATCAAATTTGTTTTTTATATTTTACTTAACCTAATGCTGTAGTATGCTTAAATTAATTTAGCTTAAATTCATAGGAAAATAATCTACCAATGAAGCACATATACAGCTCTGTTTGATTTTTACTTACACTATATTAAATTGAAATCATCATTAGTTGCTAGTGTTTACATCTGAGTTTTAAACAGAGCAGCCTGTGGATCTTGTCATTCTGTGGCAAATCCAGAGTTAAACAAGAAGAGGCTTTCATTCCCATAACTACTACTAAAAAAAATAGTATCAACTTTCCAATTTAGAACAAGCTACAAGCTAGGGGACCAGAACATATCCCTTCTAGATATTGCATCTCAATTTGTGAAGTATGAGGTTAAAAATATGTTTCTAAATGAACATTCATTTTCATCAATTACAATAGTTCAGCTGTGTTCTGGCCTTTACATTCTTAGCTCTGCCAGAAAATCCCAGTAGTTTTTATCTTTGGGCCATGTTCTGAATGTGTGTACAAAATAACCATTTCTTTGACAGAGGATAAAAATGGTCCTTGACAAAACCATTATTTTACCTTTGCCCATCAGTTCTCTCCTCATTATAGCAATGTTACCCAGTTTCTGTAATTTCTTCCTTTGCTCTGGCCTGATTTCCCAGGGACCAAGGAAGTCTTGACTGATTGGGTCTCTGGAAGTAATGGGGTGATTTCATTCTGGCTTTCCATTCCCTCAGCAAATGGCTGAGGAGCTGTTTGTATGTACTCAGTTCTGCCCAGACTGCCTTGCCCTCTCCTACAGCTGATCTAGGCTCATTTTCTCTGTCAGCTGTACCCTTTACTGCCAGACCTACATCTTCAGTGTGCTGTAGCCCCACATGGAGCATACACAAATATGAATATGAAGACAGTACAACAGCTTGGACGCTTCCTTGTGCAGAACAAGCCTGTATTGGATTCCCTGGGAAGAGTTTAGCATCCAAAGCTAGACTGATTTATTTTAGTTTCAGTCTTACCTGAAGTCCTAGTTAGGTATCTAAGTATCTGACTTCTAATGTCTTCCTGTGAGTAACAAGCAAACCGTAGTTTTCTCAAAATTGTGCCATTAAATAAAATTGCACTGTAAAATTGCCCTAGATAACATCTAATATGTATGCTATCTAAAAAATGAAAAGGGAAAGATGAAAGTGAGGGAAATTAGTTGGTGAACAATCAAATAGGGGCAATAAAACCTCTCTGAGGCCTTGAGACTTACAGGAGGAGAGTGGCCTTGGCAAGAACAAGGTCAATAGAGGGTTTGAAGAAAATAGAGGTGCTTACTGACAGACTAGGTAAAGGAGTTGAAGGAAGGGAAGGGATCAAAGATAAGTTCAAGGTAAATAGGTGAAGGAAGCTGAGAAAATTATGAGAGATAACATCAGGAACCTGACACCAAAGGGACAGTTCAAATGGAAAAAAAAAGATATAAAAATTTTACTTACAGATTTTTAGATGCAATTAAAGTGGAAGGTCATTAAAAAACCAAAACCAGACTAAGTATGATGTTTATCATCTTGTTTGAATAAATAATTAGCATGCACACAAGCCTCCAAGCCTCCTGGTGAGGGTTTTACAAATCAGGTTAACTAAACTAGGACAGCATGCCTAAAGGTGAGTGCCTTTATTCCTTGGGCTGTGATTCCAGAGGGATAAAATAAAACAGAAGAGCTGGGAGCAGCATTCTTCTCTTGCTGCTTCCTGACTGCAGATGCAATGTGAGCAGCTGCCTCAGTGTAGTACACCCTTGAACTGTGAGCCACAGGAAACTCCCTCCCTTACATTGCTCTTGTAGGAACCCATATAAACATTTTAAAGGCCACTTAATGGGAAATGATGGGGGTTAACTCTTTAGAAAATAGCACATATATCAGTGGAGATCATGAGGTAGGATGAGCTCACTGAAATGAGAGAAGGAAGGAAAGGAGGTCAATAGGTTAAATGTTAAAGAGTCATTGGTGAAAAGCCGAGAAGATTTATTCTTTCTATGTTGCCTCCTACTTCTCCCACTTTCAGGAATAATATCATCAGTGGTTACCTTGACACAAATTCCACTCTTAGAGATGCCTAAAATAATTTTAACAAGTTCCCACATAGGTGGTAATCAAGATTTATAAGTGTGTGTGTGTGTGTGTGTGTGTGTGTGTAAGTTGATGTAGTTCAAGATAAGAATAATGACAGAAATATCTAGAACTATTCTGAACTATTCTGGCAGGTCAAATCTTTTGGTCACTTTGACTATTAATCAGTAAATATTGTCTTGAATAATTTCCATGAATGTTAGCTCCTTTAATTCTTAAAAAAATTCCTACCATATATCTTTTCTACTAGTCTCATTTTTACTCTCTCTTGGCCTCTATACTAAACAGTGCTTATGGTCCTATTCACCAACAAATACTGTCCATCTCACATATGATTTGCTGCATATTTTCATATTCTTCTAACTGCCTTTGCTACTTTTGTTTCTATTCCCTCTCATTTGTATCCATTTTCCCAATGGACAGGTCGTCCTATCCACATCACTGTCTATTAGTCTTTAGGGTAAGACTAGTTAACTTTAAGAAACACACACACACACGCACACACACACATGTTCCTGATTAAAAAGTAAAACCAATCTGGCGTTTTCCCAGAATATTGGAAATAATTCTATCTGAAGACTTAGCTATACCCATCCTGTCCATATACCCCTCCCCTCAAAATATTCCATTATATCGCAAGGATACATAATCCACTCTGGTCAGAGCAGATATATTTGTAATAGCCAGAAACTGGAAATAACTCAGAAGCCTCTCAACCAAAGAACAGATACAGAAAATATGATTCATTTACACATGGAACGCTATTCAGCTATTAAAAACAAGTACATCATTAGTTTTGCCAGCAAATGGAAGAAACTTCGGAATAGCATCCTGAGTGAGATAACCCAGATCCAATTGGACATGAGTAAGATTAGCCAAAAAGTACAATATACCTATGTTGTGCTCCAGAGACCCATAGAAGCTAAACAAGGAGGAAGGCTAAAGCGAGGATTCTTGAATCTCACTTAGAAGGGGGAATAAAATAGTCATAGGATACAGATAGAGAAAGGGAACTGGGTTGGAGAGGGCATGGGAAGGGGAAAGGGGCAATGTCCAGAAGCAAGTCTAGGCAGAGACAGGAAGGCCAGAGGGCCAGGAAAATGAATGCTGGAGATGGGAGAAAATCTCTAGGACATGCCAGAGATCTGGGGTCGGGGAGGCTCCCAGGAGTCTATAGGGGTAACTTTAGCTGAGACTCACAGCAGTAGGGCTATGGAACCTGAAATGTCCACCTCCTGTAGCCAGGCAGGACCCTCATTGGAGGATAAGGACACTAACATACCCACAAAACTTTTAACCCAAAATTTGTTCTGTCTGCAAGAAATACAGGGACAAAGAGAATGCAGAGACTGAAGGAATGGCCAAATAATAAGATGAAAGTGTTTTCAGCCCCCTTGTTCACTACCCTGAGACTCCTTGCCTAGCAGCATATAATGGACCTACATAGAAAGGCAGAGAAGGCAGCTGTGTACTGCCTATCGATGCAGGTCCATTGGGTAGAATAGCATTCAGAATGCGAAAGGCTTACAAGTTGTTAAGGGAATGGCAGATCATTTGAAAGGTGTCCTATTTTTTTTAATTCTACTCAAATAGCAACAACAATAATTGCATAGATAGACTTCTTTATGGATATGTCATGATGAGGATTGACTAGATTGCCTTCTAACTGAAAAATCCAATTTTATGCTTTATTTTAAAACCATAAGAATATTTATACAATCAGGTACCAAAGGGGAAATCTATGAGATTGCTCTCAAATCTAGCAATTGTAAAACCTATTAATTTTTCATAGATTTTTTTCTTTGGGGCCAGTTTGGAAATACCTTTACTGGGTAAACAAATTTAATTACAGGTTTTGACAAAAGGAATGTTTTAAGAAGTATCTTTCCTTTTGTTTATATTGTCACTGTTCAAAAGGCACTCAGAAATAGGAACATAGCCCATGAATTAGGAACAAATCTCTGGTTTGGCCTTCTCTACTAAACCCACTAGTTTTGCTGGGACTGATAAATGTGATCTGAAATAAACTATGCTATTTCCCCCTGTAAATTGAATAAAGTAAGGCAGTGTGTGAAATAGTCTTATATTATTCTTTAAAATAACCACATAAATTCCTTAGGGATTTTAAAAAAATCTTGCTTTTTAAGCCACAAGTAACATATAATATTTAAACATACTAATAATTAGGCAAACCAAAATCAATATTCAAAAATCTTGGAGTGCTTTTCTAAATCCAAACATAATTTCAGCATCAGAATTTAGCATTAAACTTATCTCTGCCAAAACATGATAAGAAATGGAAAATGCTAATTAACTTATACATAGTGTATACAATTATTAAAGCACATATAATTGCATGTGATAATTCAAATATGACAAAGAAGATAGCATTACTATCTAAATCATTTCTGTTGAGCTAATATGCTTTGTAATTTAAACACAGAACACAGATTGACAGCTTAAACCCTGGTTCTGTAGCTGACAGATTGTAAGACCTTGGTCAAATCACTCATCATTTCTCACTCACACTTTACTCATCTTTAAAATTAAAGTGTTAAAACAATAATGTGTCCAATGTCATTGTAAGTATTCTTAACAAATAACATCTTTATTAGATCACAAGAGTACCAAAGATATGTCAAAGTTTTAGGATATAGTAACTATCAGCTGTACACACGTACATACACACATATGCACACACATAATTTCTGGAGGTTAGTCTAATTTGATGTGAAATCATTACAAATCTATTTGTAAGTGGTGTACTAAAATCAACTCTCCTCAAACACATTCGGATGCATGGTAATAATGAGCTTCTCATCTTTCCAAAAGCAAAGTCAAAACAAACAGAAGAGAAACATCTCTAACCATTGAGCCAGTAGTGTTCTGAAATGTCAGTTCTGATGTAATGGTGGTCCTGCATTAGCCCAAGGGACCTTGTGAATGCAGTGTCTTTGCCAAGGAAATCAGATGCTGTTCCAGAGTAGAGGTGCTCATCTGCAAGACACAAAGGAAACATGGGACTGCTAAAACAACAGAAGTAGATGACCATATGACACCCAGCACATGGTCTGCTTAACACTACCTGTTGCTTCATATGTTTTTCAGATTCTGAAGGAATAGCTTAGGTAAGGAAGTAACCCAATTAACAATGATAAGCAGAAGCAGAGCCTAGAAAGCTGGATAGTGCAATTCATATTTGCTTAACTGACACAACCTCCCAGCCCACAGCTTTTCTTTGTCTAGCCCCTGCGGAAAGGGAGCTTTCAACGCTGAAGTCATTCCTGGTAATTATAAATATGCTGCATTCCTTGAGATGACCGTGCCTCTAAGGCTCCGATAAACAAAGGGAAGATTGTGCTCCTGCTGCATCTTAAACTTTTGGCTCTATGTTCTATGAAGTGAATGTTTCATCAAGGAGAGAAAGAGGAATAATACGGTGGAAAGGAAAAGAGGAAAGAGGAGTGAGAAGAGAGGAGGGGGCGGAATGGGGAGAAGGAACAGAGGTGAGGAGAAAGGACACAGAAACATAGATTTGGAAGAAGAAAGGGCTGGAATGGAGGCAAGGAGATAAGGATAGAGAAAGTCTGAGTGGGTTTAAGGATCATTGTCCTCTGTCTGTTTGCCAGTGTGCTTGTCAGAGCACTGGGGAGGGGAGGCAGGAAGAAGGCTGTCCCTGGAGCATGATGTGTTGTCCTTTGGAAGCTAAAACTCTGCTATTTCAAGAGATTGAGACAGGAAGCTTCTTTGGCTTACACCCAAAATTAAAGTGAAAATGACTAACCTGCATAGATCATTTAAATTTCTTAAGTACCTATGTAATGGCTAAGAACAAAAACACCACTGAAATGTAAATTACTTTTGGAAGCAAAAATCTTCAAAACTCTGTCTGGATGGGAAATGATTAAAACGCTTTCTAATTTCCCTGCTTATGCCTTATAGCCTTCCACTGGACCCACTGGGATAGTTCAGTAATAAATCTACTGAAAATAAAATGGGGTAAAACTCAGTGGCATACACTCAGCGCAGGTAGCAAACCATCCCCACCATTGAAAGAAATTTCTCTAGCATATCAGAAAATACCAAGGTTTCAATGAGAAATACAAAATTGAAATATAGAGTAACAAATGATGATGTCAATAAAAAGCTTTCTAGAAGCCTTAGAGAAGAGGAAGCATCTGAAACATCTTCTACTACAAACATGTCAATATTTAGTCAAAAAAAGAAGTGTGTTCTAGGCATAATGTTGATTTGAAAATCCAGATTTAAAAACTGGCGTGTTAATTTTGGGAGTTGTACAGGGATTTCTAAGAATGTTCAGCACATCCACAATGTGTTTCTTTTTTATAAAGGGCTTATCATTCCCTTAACAGATAAAAATAATATGCAGCATCTATTAAGAAGACATGACCGTGGGTTGTATAACTTCGAAACACACACTTACTTCAAAGCAAAAGTTCTGGTTCTCACTATGTGGAAATTAAAATGTCATGGGGCTTCATTCAATTTTATCATTACCTCACACGGTTGATTGACAAGTTACATAATAAGAGACTAAAGTCATGAACCAATCAAAACAAAGGCGTATTTATAATGTTTAAAATGCAGGGCTCCTGCTGATGTTCTATAAAACACAATTCAGACCATACAGCATTGCCTTCTTTCAACAAGACAGTCTTTTCTATGAGAATTTGAGATGTATAGAAAGCCAGACACGGCTACAGGCATGAGAAAATAAAAACTGCTCACATTTCTATTAATAGAAATATGAGAGCAAAGATGCCAAGACAGTTTACAGCTATATTCTGTAGCTTGATTCATTGTTTTTTCATTTCCCTACTTAAGAAATGCTCTATGTGGCACCCTCCTGAGTACAAAGAGGGTCAAAGGGGAGTATTAGAAAATCTCAGGTGAGTAAAGGTAGTTTTAGAAGTCTGATATTTGCATGAGAGTGAACCGAGTCAGACATTTGATTAAAAAGCAGACATTCAGGAATGCTGTCACCCCATTCACATCACAGACAAAGACGTTCATATAGTGAGGCCGGTAGCAACATGTGGGAAGGGCTAATCCAATATTCTATTCAGTTCAGTCAGAAAATGTGGTTTAGTCTACACAGGCCTTTTTAGAAACTCTCTTAGACACAAGACTTGTTTGCCCTGATCTTACCTGTCATTACTGAAGCGAAAGGCTGCTGAGGATCAAAGGGACATTTCAGTCTGCCAGACTCCAGGTTATGCATGTCTAGTTTAAATATGAGTTCCTGTGGTAAGAAATTCAATGACATGTTTAAATTTATCACAGTCAGCAAGAACATTGCAGATAAGATTTGGGTTCCCATTCATTAACTCTATAAAAATGAATTGAGCACACAGCATCTGCATTGTGCTGTGACTTAACTCTTGAGGCACTGTTATGTCTCCAAAGACTCTAGGCCCAGTTTTTTGTTTTGTTTTGTTTTGTTTTCCTTTTATCAAATTGATTCGATAAGTGCTCATGTTGGGGTAATGTTTTGCTCGAAATGCATTTTGTCTGGATCACTGTCATTACAAAACAACAACACATTAGGACAGGACTCGCCTAATCCTGCAGAGACTTGATACACCAGGGTTGGGGAACACCAGGGCAGGGGTGGGGGCAAGTAGCCCCTCAGAGTCAAAGGGGAGGAAAGATGGGAAGAAGGACTCTGTGAGGGGGAACAGGAGTAGGGCAGCCTTTGGGATATAAATAAGTAAGTAAGTAAATAAATAAATAAAGCAAGCAAGCAATATTTTCAAAGACTTTTTTTTCTTGTGTTCGTTGTGTACGTGTGTGTATATGTTTTGACATGTGTGTGCACATGTTCATTAGGATGCCTACACACATGTGTGCTCATAAATTTGGGGGACAGACGTTATGTCAGATGTCTCCCTTAATTGTGTTCCACCTCCTTCTTTGAGACAGGGTCTTACATTGAACCTGGAGCTTGACAATTTAGCTATAGTGGTGGACCAGCAAGCTCAGGGACCCTATCTCCATCTTGTCCATGCAAGGATTACAGACATGTGCAACATTTGTGCATTGTGGTGGTTGTAGGGCCTGAACCTAGGTCTTCATGCTTTCACAGCAAGCTCTTTACCAACTGAGCCATACTCCCAGCATAAGTTTAATAATTTACCTAGGCTAATAAACCCAGATTTTTTCTTACTATTTGAACATCTCTGGAAATGTGTGTGTGTGTGTGTGTGTGTGTGTGTGTGTGTGTGTGTGTTGGGGGTGTGGGTATGACTGTATATTCCATGGAGCTATCTATATGTGTAGAGGCCAGAGGATAAGCTCATGTACTGGCCCTCATCTTGCACCCTGTTTGAGACAGAGTCTGGGCTGTGAGTATCTGAGGATGCTCTTGTCTGTACTTCCTATCTCACAACAGGAAGTACTGAAATTATGGTGCTTCTGTGCCTGGCCTTATGGAGGTCCTGTGAATCTAAGTACTGTTCCTGACACTTGTGTAGCAGTAGACTTTACCTAATTAGTCATTTCCCAGTCTCCAATTAAGTATAAAGAATAAATTTGCAGCTGGGCGGTGGTGGCGCACACCTTTAATCCCAGCACTTGGAGGCAGAGGCAGGTGGATTTCTGAGTTCAAGGCCAGCCTGGTCTACAGAGTGAGTTCCAGGACAGCCAGGGCTACACAGAGAAACCCTGTCTCGAAAAACTAAAATAAATACATAAATAAATAAGAAATAAATTTGCAGCCCTGTGGTGATGGAGCAGTCCTAGAATCCCAGCAGTAGGGAGATGGAGGTAGTCAAATCTCTGAGTATGACACCAGCCTGCTCTACAGATCGAGTTACAGGCTAGCCAGGGTTACACAGATTAACCCTGTCCTGGGAAAGAAATAGGCAATTTAACAAATAAATAAATAAATAAATTTGCTTTTTTGACATGGTGGTGCATACCTCTGAGACAGCAACCTGGGAAGTAGAGGCAGAAAAATCAGGAAGTCTATGCTACATAGAGAATTTTGTTATACCAGGTCCTTGAAACAACACAAAAACTACCCTGTCCAAAAAAAAAAAAAAAAAAAAAAAAAAAAAAAAAAGAAAGAAAGAAAGAAAAAGAAAAGAGGGAGAGAGAATTTGCTAATATTTGCCTTTTTAGCATGATATAATTATTATTTGTGTAACTAAGCCTTTCAAATATACCACACTGTCTAAGACTGATGACTTTTAAAAAATGCTAAATGACATAAAAATATCCTTAAAAAGGCAGTCATTTTCATAGATGTTGACTCATGTACAGAAAATAATATCCTGTTGTAATATTTTCACTATTATGAAAACACTGTATGTGAAAGAAACAGTTATTTTGGCAGTAGAATCTATTTTTATAGTAGTGGCCACAGACAGAATGACACTGGCAGACTTTCGATATTCTGGAGCAAGTCATCTCATACAGGACTTTCCAAGAAAAATATGCATGCATAATAAGTACAGCCCCATGATCCCTAGTGTCTCAAAACAATGACAATACCACCTTCCAACTGAGAGGAGATGACTCAGCCTCTACAGTTAGGAGGGAAATGCATGCTGCAGGCATTATAGACAGCAAATCTGTTACATCAAGAAAGAACCACCCATCACTATTCCTGAATTAAATTGTCATTTGAACAAGCCTAAAAGGAACTGTAGTCCAGTAAAAGGCAATAACAGCTATTTAAATGTGGTTAGGAATTGGTATTCCATAAATTAAAACAGACATGTTTTAATGCAAATAATTGTACCTAATAATTCAAAAAGGAGTTATTGAAGATTTCGTCACTTGATCAGACTATTAAATTTTCACCTCAGACCTGCCCTAGAACTTCAGCTTTGGCCAGGTAGTGGTGCATGCTTTTAATCCCAGCACTTGGGAGGGAAAGGCAAACAGATATCTGGTTTCTGAGTTTGAGGCCAGTCTGGTCTACAGGGCAGGTTCCAGGACAGCCAAGGCTAAACAGAGAAAGTTGGTCTTACCAAATCATCCGGCTTTGTACTCAGAACTGTGAAGGCAGAAGTGCCAGGTACTTTGCTCAGTGTCATACAGCTATGGATAGAAACTAAGATAGTCTCATAATTTCAGACTCATGGATTTAAAAATGTACTGGGATATATAGTCTCAATGGGATCATGTGACATGCTCAGACATAAGAGCTTTTATTTATTTGAAATTGCCTAAAGAAAAATGATAGTGGATCCTAGACATAGAAAATAGTCCCAGCAAGAATGCGCTTATGCTTCCAAACTGTGAGGGGGAGTGACTGGAACAGGGCAGGGCAGGGGCAGGGCTAAAGAGAATGGTTGTTCCAATGTTTACCTGTCACTAAAAGCCCATTATTTTCCACTGGCCAAACAGACCTATTGACTCTAAGGCATCAAATGAGATATTGGAAAGGAAAACTAAATTCTGCTCCAGATCTGTTATTCATACATACAGACAGAAAAACAGACAGACACACAGACAGACAAAAAGAAAGATAGATATAGATAATATATTTCATTATTATCCTTTAGAAGCCTGATAGTTATCTAATGAGAGACAGAAAGGGATGGATCTGGTAGATATATATTTATATAAATTTATATATCCCTAAAAAAAATACCTAGGAGAATAGCATAGTAGTAAATAAAATGAGAACTGCTTAGACTTTTGTTTTTAAATATAATACTATTACATTTCAAAAGGAAGCCCCAATTTTTGTATTTGTGGGAATTGAAGAGAATAACTTTCCTGTAATCTCTTGGAGGACACAGCAAGAAAGCAAGTCTTCCTGAATCGGCTCGAGGGAAAGAAAATGAAATGAATGAAAACTCACTACACTTGCTGAGACAATCAGAAGAGCACAAGACTTTTACGTTTCTAAACTTCCATTTTGTAAGATATTCTTCACATAATCCATTTAGTTTAATTAATCACATAAAATGTCTCTCATTGGACTGCACATATAGAAATATCGTTATAAGTTGGAAGATGACTATGTGGGTAAAGATGGCTCAGTAAATACTACAAAGCCTGACAACTAGAGTCCTATCCTCAGGATTCACAATGTGGAAGCGCAATACCCTTTCCTCAATGTTGATCTCTGACCACTACACATGCTCCACAGTACGTATGTGACAACACACACATATACACATTCTCACATACACACACACACATACACACACATACACACATATACACACATATACACACACATACACACATACACATACACACACACATATACACATGTACACATACACACATGCACACATACACACACATACACACATATATACATATACACATACACACATACACATAAATATACACATACACACACATACACACATGCACATACACACATACATACACACATACACATACTCTCACATACACATGCACACACAGTCACACACAAGAATACACACACATACACACACTCATTCACACACACAAATAATCACACACTCTCTCACACACAAATATACACACTCATTCACACAGACTCACCCACACATACCTACACACTCTCACACACACACACACACACACACATGCACACATACACACATATATACATATACACATACACACATACACATAAACATACATATACACACACATACACACATACACACACATGCACACACATACACATACTCTCACATACACATACACACAGTCACACACAAGAATACACACACATACACACACTCATTCACACACACAAATAATCATGCATTCTCTCACGCACAAATATACACACTCATTCACACAGACTCACCCACACATACCTACACACTCACACATACACACACACACATATACACACACACACACACACACACACTCACACACAAATACATACACACAATCTCACACTCACACATATTCACTCACACTCACGTAAACACACACATACACACACTCACACACACAAATTAAAATGTAATTTTAAAAAGTTTAAAAACACATTGGACAGATAAAAGGCTCAGAGGGAAAAATAAATTACCATATAAAGCACTGAAAAATAGCACACACCCCATTTAATGTTGAGCTGTTTAAGCCCTACAGGGTTAACCTCTGCTTTCAGTTCCTTTTCTCTCTTCTTTTTTCCTCCCTCCCTCCCTCCCTCCTTTCTTCTCTCCCTCCCTCCTTTCCTTGCTCCCTCTCTCCTCTCCTCCCTCCCTCCCTCCTTTCTTCTTTCCCTCCCTCTTTTCCTCCCTCCCTCCCTCCCTTCCTCCTTCCTTCCCTCCCTCCCTTCCTCCTTTCTTATCTCCCTCCCTTCCTCCCTTCCTCCCTCCCTCCTTCCCTCCCTCCCTCCCTCTCTCCCTCCTTTTCTCCCTTCTTCCTTTCCTCCTTTCTTTCCTCC